>NC_135432.1:62794113-62834113 GCF_051991255.1 Vanacampus margaritifer
TTGTGACACTGAAGCTCACTTATTGGTCAGATTTTTGCTCGAGACACAAGGTGAAAAATAATCGCAAAACTCGTACGCCAAGATAACGCTTTAATCTTAGAGCACATGTCTGGCTTTGAGCTACCAAAGTGAACTTTAAAGCTCTTTATGATGCAGCCCCAAGCCTCAGATCGTCAAGTGAGAGCCTTCAGGTTGTTTCATAGTTGAAGCTTAAAAAACTAAAGATGACTTTGGAACAGCCTGCTGGAGGAGATAAGACAAAAAAATCGGTGACAAGTGTTTTGTAAAACTTACTTTTACAGACTGCTTTTTATGTAATGTCTTATTCCTCACTGTATGTGTGTGTATATATATATATATATATTTATTTCTTTATTATTTTTTAAAATTATTTATTTATTTTACCATCTCTTTACAGTAGCTCTTAAAAGAGCTGATGTCCATGGCTGCGTATTTCTGCTTGTGATCATTGTATCTTATTTTGTGCACGCGTCTTTTGTCAAAGCACTTTAACCACATTTTACCAAGTGCTACATATAGGCCTATAGCTATTATTGTTATTTTGATGATAATGTGTGAAACACTGCTATTTTTTAACAATGTTGGATTCTATGATTCCAATTTGCCTTTGTGGTGCGTAGTGACATGATGGCTCGAACGTCTTGCCATGCGCAGTGTGTCAGCGTGATTTGCATCCTCATTGCTTGCTTTAACGAGTAACCCCGTAACCCTCCACTCCGCGCTGCAAACATACATTACAGAAATGGGTCACTAACCATCATGTTGCCTGCCAGCCATGTTGTCATGGCAACCTGGCCTGGATTAACTGACATTTACTACCTTTAAAAAAACAAAAGAAACATTAAGCAAGTGTGTTTTGTGTGCATTAAAAAAAAACACGATTACTCCTAGAAAATGTGCAAAGCGATCAAACTTGTTTAATCTGTTTGTCTCCATAGGATGCATTGAACCCAAAGAATGTGGAGGTTCAACGACACAAGGATGAGCTTCTCCGCACGGAGACGAGCATTTCCCTTGTCGGTGAACTGACGGATGAGGAGCTGGTTGCGCTCGCCAGCCAAGAACAGTTGCAGGTACACATCATATATGCACTGCGTTTGTCACAACACAAATATTTTGCTTGCCTAAATGTGCCTTAGTCTGAAACTAACCCACGCTGATGATTGCAGTAAACATTTGGATGAAAAAAAGAAAAAAAATTGTGGACATAAATGTGAAACAACCAAATGGAAAAACAAGAAGTGCTGCTATTTTTTATTTTTTTTTACCTCTAAAAACTTGTACTGTATGTAAACACTATCCTTAATAAATTACCATTTTTAATTTTGCATTATAAATCAGCTCTCAAAGTGCATGACTGCTGGTATATGTCAAACACTGCACCATATTCAGCTCTCATGCTCTTAAACTCATGTAAATATAAGTGAGGTAAGGCGGCCTGTGGCTAGGAAGTACAATCCTTAGGTCAAGAGTTTACACATTTACAAATCACTGTTTACAATGTAAAATGGGCGTCTTGTCTTTGTAACTGTTCAGCGCGATTGACTCCATGATTGCCTTCCATCAAAATCGTTTCTTTTCATCCACGAAAAATAATTCTACTCGTGTTTTTAGAATTAATCTCACTCTAACGTATTTTCTTCACCCTTGCAGCAGTTAAAGCAGGCCGTGGAGAAGCGTAATGAGATCATCGTCAAGCTCAGCTCCAACCTGCAGGATGCCCAAGCTAGTCGAGACGAGGTCCAGCTGGAAATGCAGGCCCTCGTCGGCAAAACCCAGTCTCTACAGAAACAGCTCCAGCAGGTATACTCGATGCACACTTGCTACCAAAATGACCAGGAATTTTACTGGTTTAGTGCTCTGGGATATACATATTTCCTTCAATCGTTGGCTCTATTTTAATAAACACCACACCTGAATAGACGTGTCCTTCTACCCCATCTAACATGGCGGCCAAGCTGGAGCTCAATATATACTGTAAAGCAAAAATATTCTAAAATCTCAAAACCCCTAAATTGAGGCACTCATAACTGAAAGTACTATTGAACTCAATTTAAATCTGTAAACTAAACTTGAATCTGTGTATTAAATATTCTGACGCAGACAAATGTGGACTTTCAACGCCTTAAAAATCAGCCGGGAGCAGACATCTGTGACGTGGCTAAGCAGCAGCAGCGGCGGCAGAAGAACTCCCAAAATGAGGACCTCAGCATGGAAGATGCGTCGACGGAGCGGTCAGGGAGCGCTGGCCTCGGCTCCCGAACCAGCGCAGAAGACTTCAGCACCGACAGCGAGGCGGAGACGGACACCGTCCTATCCGAGCTGAAGGCTATGCTACAAGAGGAGAAGGACAACTGCCTGCGCTTGTGTTCTGAACTGGAAAAAGAGAAGGAGAACCACCAACATGTGCTTTCGTTAATAGAGATTGAAAAAAAAGACCTACAGACCCAGCTGAGCCAAGTCCTGAGTCACTGCAAAGAGGAGAAGGAGGTACTCAATAGAGAGTTAATTCAACTGAGGAAGAGGCTTGAGGAGGAGGAAGAGTCGCAGAGGAGATGGCGCGAGGAGGAAGCCACGTTCGCCCGCCGTCTCCAAAACTTTGAGGACGAGCGACTAAGACAGGAGGAGGCTGTGAGGAGGTTGAAAGAGGAGCACAAAGAAGAGCTGGAGAGGGTCAATCGGCTGTTGGAGGAGAGCGCGAAGGAAGTCACGGGACTGAAAGCTTCCAAGAACCTCCAGAATCAAGCCAAAGCTGGTTTTAGTTTTGCTGAGATCACCAGTGCCGACAAAAGCAGTGGTGAATCGGGACCAGTCCAGGACAGCATGAATGTATCGTTATCGGGGGACCTTCTGATGGAGCGCTACTTTGCACAATCTTCAATGGTTCACCTCGGGCCTTGCAGTCAGCTGGACATCTCGTCAGACCAAAGGTATTTAAAAATATATATATATTTCAGCAATGACCAGCATTTCACAGGCCACTTAAAATGACATTGCAAGCCACATCTGGCCTGTATCCTTGAGTTTGACACCGGTGCCATAATTGCCCTTTTCCTCTCCTTGCAGCTTTGAGCTGAACAGCGACATTTTCTGCAATCAGCCTCTGCTGTCCGTCTCCAACTGTCCCTCCAAAGAGGACTCTGACGTCTACAACAGCTCGCCCGGCCTTCGTGTGGCTGATGGTTCAAATGCACTGGGGCTCAGCGACTCCATGTGTGAACCGCTGGGGACGAGCGGCATTTCTGAGCAGCTTCTCGCCAAAGAGCTGCTGAATCAACAGTGCGAGGAGCTGCGTCAGGAGCTGTCTATGAAGGACCATGAGTTAGATGTGCTGCGAAAGGAAGTCTGCAAGACTACTGAAGAGCTGGAGGAGGCTAGAAACAGGTAAGATGGGAAAATACCATTTGGTAGTGGTGAGGGACTTGACACAAGCTTAGACTTAAGTTCCAAATTGTCTGACATGGGACTTCACTGGGTAAAACTTTATTTATTTTAAAAAGTCATTTTTACAGACTACGCACAATCCTGGTTGTCCACTCACATTTGACATGACAGCCACTAATACCGGAGAACTTGCAGATTAAAGAAATGCCCAGTGATTTGGTGACATAGTGCCATTCTGGCACAGGGTCATAGGGCTATCATACATAAAGTTAAATAAAAAATGTACATGAAAGCTTAAATTTAAATGCACATGTATTGTTCTTTAAGATTTGAGATGTGCTTGAAACTTGAAGGTTAAAACGTGAGACTTAAGACTTGCACAAATGTGACTTCCTCTCATGTCTTTCATTTGGATCAAGCTCACAGCTCTTTTACGCCATCTCTGTCCAGGTGGGCTCAAGTTACTGAGGAGCTCATGGAAGCCCTCAGGCAGCTCGAAAAGGAGGAGGGGAGGAGGAAATGCGCCGAGGAGATGAACTTGAAAAGTCTCGAACAAGATAGCCTTACGAACAAATCAGATGCCTTATTGGAGGAAAAGACTGTGGAATTCTCAGGTGAAAATTCCCTGCTGATCCCTTCAGTAGAGGAGGATAACGTGTCTGGGGAGCTAAGCGAGGAGAACGAGACACCATTCCTGCCGCATCAAAACCAGCAGGAGATGCTGGAAGTGTCTCTACAGGAGATTAAGCAGACTGCAGATGGTACTTTACATGCTGACAGCTGTCTGCAAACACTGCAGGTATGTTGATTAAAAAGAAAAAAATATAATTCAAGATCACCTCTTACACGCTCTATATGAAATGTGCTCATACAGATTACTGAAATGTTTTCATATATATATCCACTAATGGTGCTAAAATGATGCAAGTTTTTACCCATTGTGAGACTAAAACATTCTCCCCCCCAATTCAAGGCAAATTATAATAAACTCATTTTTGAGCTAGAAGAGACTCAAAGAAGGTGTCAAACAACAACTGACCTGCTGGACGAAAGGACCTTGACGATGGACCGAGCGGTGGAGGAGCTCCAAAGCACCCGTGCCAAGCTACTAGACGTCCAAACGGAAGTAGAATGCCTTCAGGTAGAACTGGAGAAGAAGCGTAGCAGTTTGCAAAGTGTTGAGAAACGTAGAAGGGAACTGGAAGCTGAGATTGTCAACCTGAAGGAGGCCCAAGCTGTGGCATTACAGGAGAAAGACAGATACTGGCGCAAAGAAGAGGAAATGGGTGAACAGATGAAGAAGATGGAACAGGTGCTCAGGGAGGAACTTGAACAGTTTGAGAACTTGCTACAAGCCAAGGAGGCAGAGGTGAGACAGACACTAGTTACAAAATGTTAGGCACACAATGAGCAATTAACAGGGAAGAGGGTATTTTTTTTTAATACTTAAAGAAATATTAAATTATTTGTGGCCTATGTTTATGGCGGATGCCATTTTTACTTCAGGGGAACTGAGCTTCAGCATGTTTTTTCCCCCTACAGTTTGCTGAAGAGAGAGAGAAATGGGAGGACGAGAGACTGGAGAAGGACAAAGAAGTTCAAGATGTGAGGGAACTCCTCGAGGAACTCAGGAAGAAACGAGAAGATGAGGTGAAGGCCTTGATGGAGAGGCAGGTCCTTGCTGTGGAGGAGGCTACGGAGAGGCTCCAAGTGTCCCACAAGCAAGAGATGGCAGACCTCCTGGATCAACATCAACAAGAGGTGGGACCATGAACTGCATGACTGCTTGATCTCATTGTTGGTTAAATATATTAAGGACAATTTTTTCCCCTGGTTTGTAACGTTTAAAAAATGTGGACTCTGCTTGGCGATAAGTTTTTGTGTGCTTTTTTTTGGGTCTTCCACCTGCGTAAATGTGTAGATGTCAGATTTGAACAACCGCATGGAGACTGAGCTCCTCGCGCAAAAAGTGGCAATGGAGCATGAACAGAAGCGTCAGATCTGCCTCATTAAACAGGTACTCAAGGTTATTTAATTCTTGGTAGAACGTATTGTACTATGGATGTTTTAATTGTTCAGCACCTTGAGTTGCATTTTAATGTATGAAAGGTGCACTATAAATAAAGAATAATAGATTGATTGATACATTTTAGCATTTTTTATTTGATTAAATATTTACTCAAGTAATTATTAATGAAACAATAATATCATGTAAAATGATAAAAAATACTAACCTGTTACATTAAGAATCAGATAAGAAACTTTTTATTCATTTATAGCTTTCCTCATGTATGGATGACCTGGCCCATAAATCAGTAAAGGTCAAATTTGGCCCTTGGGCACAATCATTGTCATGTCCTCACTACTAATGTAACAGTATCAGTACACCAGTAATCCACATCTCCATTTGAAGAGCTTGCTGTTGTTTTTAAACGTTTTACCCGTGCAGGTGACGGAGCGCGAGCATGGGCGAGCGGTGTTGGAGCTGAAAGAGAAACATGATGAGGAGCTCAGTAGGCTGAAGATGCAAGTCTCCCTCGAGGTGACGGAGAGTCTGGAGGCTGTACACCAATTTGAAATGGAGCAGGCACAGGTAAAGAAATCTAAACTCAACCTTACAATGAATTGAGACATTTTTTTTATTTTACCAAATCTGCACGAGACAAGTGTTTGTCAGCATCTCATTGTTCTCTTCTCCCCCAAAGGCTCAGAAGAGCCGTGAGCTGGAAGCCTTGCGCTTGAGCCTAACAAACCTCCACATGTCCCATCTTGAGGTCTCCCAGGAGACCGCTCTCGCAAAGGTTCAGGCATCCCTGCGGGACCAGCACCAGTTGGAACTGGACCGCATTAGAGAGCAGAATGAGGCACAGCAAGACCGACTGCGTGAGTTGCATCAACGTGACATGGGTGAGTGAGTGTGGAGGGTTTCAGTGATTCTTTTTTTTTTTAAAAATCGATTGTTTCAAAATAGTTTTTTTATGTTCAGATGAGCTGAATCAGAAGTTTGCTGACGAGAAAGGTTCCATGGAGGAGAAGCAGATCAAAGATATAAACGTCAGTTTTTCCATATACTTAAATGAATGTGTTTTAAGATTTATGCGTTTAGGTAATTTCATTTTCTGCCCTTATTACAGATTCTAAAGTCAGAGTGGGCAACCGCAGCTGAAAGGATCCAGTCGATGCTCCAGGAAAGCCTTGCCAGCACCCAGACAGAACTCGCCAAAACACAGGCCTCCCTCACCCAGACTAGCCAAGCTTTAATCGAAGCAAAGGAGTCTTTGTCCCATACTCGGAGGGAGCTGCAGGAGTCAAAAACGCGACTGGAGAGCATAGAGCTTACTAGTCAGGAGCAAAAGCAGAAACTTGAGGAGGAACTGAAGCAATCCTATGCTGACAGGAACGCTGATGCCTGTAAGTTCCATGCGTTTCATTGCAAACTCCAACAAAGCTGTACATTGCTTCTGGAAAGTCTTCACAGTTCGCGTTCCCACTTTTTATACTAATCACTTAAGTAATGTGGTGTTGTGTGTAGAATTTTGAAGGAAAAACAAACCTTTTACATTTTGGAATAAGCCTGTGACGTAACAAAATGTTGAAATAATGAAGTGCTGTGAACACTTTCTGGATGTTTACTTTGAACTTCTTTTTTTTCTTTTTAAATGTCATTCAGCTTCACTGGAGGAGTTGGTGTCCAGCCACAATGTGCTGCTTCAGGAGAGAGAGCAGCAAGTGCGCCAACTAGAGGAGAAGCAGCAGCAGCAGCTGCAGAAAGAGGTGACTTACTCGGTCGGGGTGGACTCGTACTGACAATCAGGCCAAATTTGAGCATTTTCCCTCCTTTCCAATCAAAGTCAGATTATCCTAAGCGATTATCCTCTGGCGTGGGATTTTCTCACTCCAATCTGCTTGAAATAGGGGAGGGCGAGGAATCGACTTCAGTCCAAACCAGTGGCTATTTTGCCACATGCTGTCAACTGAATATGACTTCAATGTTGCTCAGGTCTCAGGTAACAACCAATCACAGCTTCAGAAAACAGGTGAGCTCTGATTGATTGTTTTCTGAGCCCTGAGCAACAATTATGTCATCTTCAGTCGACAGCAAGTGGCAAAATGGCCGCCCCCAGAAATGGATAAAAACGGCTGGATTTTGCTTCATAACGCACATTCCACAAATGTAATGTTTTAGACTAGTGAGGTCACATATAACATTTTATTGTCAACAAATGTTTAAGGTTGGCTTCCACTTTAAATACTTTTTCTATGAACCCAAAAGGACTAATTCTCCCAAATATTCCCCACTGATATATCTTAATCTGTGTTAGTGAGCACTTCTCCTTTGCCCAAGATATTAGACATATAATATAGCATGTTAGACATGTTAGCCATGCTTTGGCTCTGTCAAGCAGGTGTCGCGGCTGCAGGAGGAGAATGATCTGCTGAAGAAGAGCTCACAGCAGGAAGTAGGTCAGTTGTGGACTCAGCTGGAGAGCATGAGAGCCAGTCGGCAAGAGTTAGGAGGTGAGATTTATGAATGCAACCTGGCATCAGACAACCTTTTCATCAAAAGTATTCATTTAACAATTTAGAACATTAGTTGGTATTTTTGTATGGGCTGGTTCCACTCAGTAATGAAATGTGACATCACAGCGGAAGGGAAAACCTGAAAATGTTTAGCTCCAGGCATCAGCCAAATGTAATTATTTATTTTTGTCATCTCAGAGCTGAAGGAGCAGCTGGTGGCTCGCTCTTCCCGCGTGGATGACATTGAGCGGGTCAAAGTCGAATTTAACAAACAAAAGCTTGAAATCAAAGAACAGAACGAGGCTGAGCTGGAAAGCCTGAGGAGGTATTTTTGAACACTACAGTGATGTCTTTTTGTGTTCTATTGAAATGGAAACTGATCTTGTCATTATGGTTACTGAATGCATTGTCAACTTTTATTGTGCCAAGGCACATATTTAAAATTTAACAATGTCATAGAAATGCCTTGAATTCATTCCAGCACACCAAAATACAGTATGTCTCTTGTTCAACATAAATAGAATGTCATGAAATAATCTCGTTTTGCAAAGTGTAACTTAAGACAAAAAGTCTCACACACAAACTGAAGTATTCGCCTAACTGGATAATTTTATTGCGGTCGTTGGGAATCACTGGTTACAAAATTCTGACTGTTACAACCCCACCCCTCCAGGTACTTTGAGCAGCGGTTACGAGCGTCTGAGGATAGCTACCGAGAGGAAATTGCTCTGCTCCAGCTGAAACTAGTGGAACGGGCTTTGGAGGAGTCAGTGCTTAAAACCACAGACCACAGGTACGACATTGAAGTCAATTAACATCATAAGGACCTCAACTAAAATGTTTGTCACCCTTTCGCATCAGTTTCGTCTTTCAAGATCCGGCTGAAGAGAAGATAGATGACTCGCAATGTGACAACAGCCTTAAAGTGGACAAACCGAAGGTGAACTGAAGAATATTGAGAACACGGCTGCTTTTGCCGAACTTGCTCTAAAGTGCAGTCAAACTCGCTTTAAAATTTACAAGTGCTTGAATGCATGGAAAATGTGTGATCTCTCAATATTTTGTCATATCCAGGAAGTGCTTGACACCCAAACGGAGGACAAACACAAAATGGAGATCAATGACCTACAATCATCCTTTAAGGAAGAACTGCACCAGGTAAGGCGCCTTTATGCCATTTTACAGTCTTTGACTTGTTTTCCGTTTTCAAATTTAAAAAAATCAGATTCTCCCCTCTCTGCGTGTTCTGTTAGGTGCGCTCAGATCTCGCAGACCATTACTACAGCGAACTGCAGGAGATGAAGACTCGCCATTCCCTGGAGCTAGAGCAGCTCAGAGCCAAACTTTCTGACCGTCACTTACAAGGTGCTTTACTATATCCAAATATTTGTGTACCATTTGCTGGGCCTGGACGATCAAGTTCATTGATTAGTTTGAGTTTGTCAAGGCAAATAATTCATTTATTTTTGTCAGAATTTTCTCCTTCCTTCCTAAGTAAAGGAGTAAAAAATCAGTTACTCTTGCGATTTTATCATGCTACGCATTTTGCGGACGCCAACCGAAAAGGGTATCTCAGTTGCAGATGAAAAAGCATACGCAATGAATTAAACCTGACAATAACACAAAGATTCCACCAGATGTCGCTAAAGTACCGATAATAATATTGCTTTGGCCTGATCACAAAAACACAAAACATGAATAGTGGAAATTTTCAGTGAATACCGGAGGCTAGCACAAAAAAAAAAATATGTGGAGGTTCACTGTAAATAGATTCACCCGGAACTCATCTCTTGCAGAGATCACTCGCATCCACATGGAGGTGGCAAGACAAGTCGAGGTGAGAGGATAAAGCTAAATACATTGAAATTGGCTGCTGTTTGACACTATGTGCTCATTCAATGAGGTCGAGGTTGAACTGCGGTTATGGTGTTGCGCCGAGGAGCTACACACCAGCTTGACCCTCATCCACACCTTGGAGGACACACTGGCTGACGTGAATAAACACAATGCGGAGCTTCACCAGACTACCGAAAAGGTATGGGAACAATTCTCAAAAATCACTTGTTTCCTCATCATATGGATACTAAACTGTGATGCCTGTCGCAGCTGAAAAGGGAGTTTGACAAAGAGCGTGTCAACTTGAAGGAAGCTCTGGAGCAACAAGGCCAGGAGGAAATGAAGAGGATGAGAGACGAGCACGAAGCTGAGCTGGTCGCCATCAAGACTGAGGTGGAAGAGGAGAAGACACGCTTGCAAAAAGCTCTTTCAGAGGAGAGAGAAAGGTCCCTGAAGAGTAAGTGTAAGACTACTGGCATGAACAGAATGGACCGACATTTAGTTTATAACTCTGCCGCTTGTGCCGTAGGCCCCCAGACTCGTAAAGCTAAGCACGATGTGGAGCTACAACATGAGAAGAGCAGCACGGCAAAGGAAATAAAAGAGCTCACGGTTCTACTGCAGCAGCAGGCTGAGGAGCGACTGAAACAAGCCCAAGACCGGTGAGAGATGTCTTGATAGTTTTGATTTTTTGGAACCTAACCCCAGCTGAAAATGAGGGAACACTGTACATTAATACCTGGGATTTAACAATAATGGCAATATTGTGATATCGCGATAATAAAACTGCCACAATATCGTAGTCTTAATGTCACTATATTATAAGCAGCACATTTGTTTGAAGTAAGGTTGTTTTCCATTTGTGCAGTTCTAGCACCCTCTCGTGGCTAGTTTTTTTGTTGTTCTGCAGTTTAATTTTCACAAGGCATGGCCCCTCTATGTTTAAAAGCCACGCTTATGGTCAGAAGAAGGGGAACGTAATATGCTTGTGAACAGAGCCAATAGGTAGAGGAATTCAATGTGTGCGTGCATTAGCAAGTAAGTGCCTCAATATTAAGAGTTATTGGATATTGTAGGTTGTTTATATGAATAGTTGTCATGTACAAAAGCACAATATTGTGCTTTTTTTCCCCGTACGAGCTCTTTTTTTTTTTTTTGTTTACAATATTGTGACCTTTATTTTGTATCGCCAACCCTCCCAAAACATTTTTTTTGTTTTCTTTCTTCAGATTTGAGAAAGAAAAGGCTGTGTTAGAGCAGTGTTTGGCGCAGAAGAATGAAATCTCTCTGGCGGAGCTGCGGAATAAATATCACACAGAGATGGAACAAGCGCGAGCGGCCATCGCGGACAAACACTCCAAAGAGATGGACTCTCTCAACGCCAAACACAAAGAGCAACTGGACTCGCTCTGCGCCAGGCACGAGGACCAGCTTGCGGCTGTGACTGCCCGGCTGCAGTCGGAGCACAAAGCCCAGCTTGTTGCCTTGGAAGTGGCCCTCAATTCCAAGCGCAAGGAGGACCTGGAAGCCCTCGAGGCCTTGTTTCAAGAAACCAGTCAGGCCCAGCTGGAGGCTCGAGAAGCAGAGTTGGCTCGGAAACATCAGGAAGAGACGGATGAAATCGAAAAGAGGATGCTCAGTAATATGGACACCTTGGAAGCCACGTACCTGAAGGAAGTGCACGTAAGAGCATAAGTTTATAGAATCTCAGATTCCCATGAAAATCCGCAAATGCTTTTCTAACCTTTTGTTCTTTGTAATACCAGGCACTGCGTGATGAAATGGTGCAACTGGAACAGAGGCATCATCGAGACCTCACCGGTCAAAAGGCGGAGCATCAGCACGTGATGGAGCGTTACGCTGCAGAGCAGGAGTCTCTCAGAGAGGAGCTGCGAAAGGATCTTGCTCAGATGCACATGGACAAGTTCAGGGCCATGGCAGCCGAGCTCAGCCATGTTCACCAGGTGAACAAGCAGCCTAAATATCCTGAAAGTATGAAATCAGTGCTGTTAGAAATATTGTTTACAGAAACGTTATGTTACTACTTTTTGTAATATTACAACTTTTTTTTCTTTTATTAATATTTTACTTTATTATGCTGTTCTTACATCTTTATGGCCAGTGGTTTTAATTTTATTTCATATGAATGTTTATTAATGTACAATTTTCACACCTTTTCCTTGTAATTTTACAACTTTTTTTGTGTCTTGTAGTTTTGCAACTTTTTCTCTTTTAATTGGCATTTTTTCTAACCCTAACCCTTTTAAAAAGGAATTTCATTATCATAATTATATGTTTACTCTTAAGATTTTTTTCCCTTCATGAAATTATTATTCTCTTCATCCAACTTGTATAGTTAAAATTACGACATTATTTTTGTCATTTCAATTTATTTCCGAAAATTACATTTGTTTTTCTTTTAATATTACATTTTCCTTTTTAAAATTACTTTTCCTTTTTACAGACTGAACTGTTTGCTCAAAAAGAGTCACTGGATGCTGAACACTGCAAAGCTCTGGGTACCCTCAAGACACAGGTATTCTTTTCCTTACATTTCTAACTTGATACTGTATATGTTATTGATTCACATAGTAACAAGTTGTTTCAACATATTAATATTTAATGGCACTTTATAATAGAAGTATCATCATATTTCGTCAAACAATGACCTCTGCTCTTATAGACGTCATTCCCCAATTAATCTGCAAACCTGGCCACCAACTAAAGTGATGGCCACTATTTGAGAAAATACAGCATCGATTATAAAAGTACTTTTGCCAAAAATATATGTCTTAGTATTCACACTGCTTCACTTTTGCCACATTTTATGTTACAACCTTATCTAAAAAGAAAGTTAAGGTTTTTTTAATATTCGAACCTGAAATATCGCTCAGAATTTTAATTGGAACAAGTTGTACTAGTCTTACAGAAGTATTGGTTACAGAAAATTATTTTTGCACTTTTTGTTCTAAAATGTTTTTCTGAAAATAGAATGTGCTCTTATAAAAAAGTACAATTTAAAAATCATTTTTTGCCCGCCAAATTTAAAGACCACCTGTTATGAGGACGTCCTCAAAAAAAATTTAGCACTGCAAACGCACGTCCTCCTCTTTTTCTAATCAGTTAATTACTTGCATAATTTAAATGGAAAATAATGACCCCAATAGCTTGACATGAACAAATTAAGAATGTCATATGCAAACAATTATTAAATGCTTTACTTTAATGCATGTAGTATGTTTATTTGCTCAAACACAGCCTGTGCTACCTTTTAACGTAACAATCTGCTGTCAATGTAAGGATCATCTGCGGTCAAAATTATAATAATGTGAGTAATCTGTGTAAATACATGATAAATGTGATCATTTTTTGTCATAAATTAGTTAACACTTTGACAGCACTAGGTATCACATCGCAAAATGCGGAAGAAGTGAAGTGCTGTTCTTACGTTCGGTATGCACTGTAGACTGTATAGTCAACAATAACTTCTCTTCGCAGGTTCTCGAACTTGAGCAGCAACACAGCACTGCTCTTCAGGAGCTCACGCAGGCGTACACCAGTGAGAAAGAACAACTCCATCAACAGCACCAACTACAGCTGGAGGTGTGTGTAGTGCGTTAGGATGCTACTCACATGCTGGCCCTTTCTCAAACAGCCCTTTTCGAGAGGGAGAGGCTTAGACCATCGCCCGTCCCTCACAATGGCGTATTTGTGCAGTACTGTGAATCCAAAACACGACACATTGTTGCCCCACCGTAGGAACTTAAAGGAGCCTCAGCGCGAGAACTGGAGGCATGTCGTCGGGAGCTTAAAGAGTCGTCGTCGAGGCAACGGAAGCACTTCCTGGAGGAGGCGGAGCTCCTCAAAGTCCAATCCGTGGAGATGTTGCAAGATGAGATTCATCACATGAAGGTGAAATATGTTTTTTGGAACCTTTTGTTGTTTTTGTAAATGGTGAAGTCTCACTATTCGGGGGGGGGGGGATTAGGGACCTAGCCCCGATGTGAATAATAGGATAGTAGCTTGCTCTGTAGTGTAAACAAACTGTTTTATGTCTGCTCGTCTTATTTGCCGCTTCTCCACAAGTTAAAACTATGGCAGGGATTTGTTCAGTAGAAAGAGAGCCCCTATACCACTTTTAGAACCCATACCACATCTTGCGACTCGCTCTATGAAGCTCCTCAACTCACTCTTAGCAGATCCATTACAAAAACAACAAATGTGTGATATTTTATTTCTGTGAATGAGGACAGTCTTAAAAAAAAAAAAAGAAAGAAAAAGGAATCTATGAATGCTGAAACTGGGGAATATGCGGGGAGCTCACTGTGTATGTCCATTAGTTCTACTATTTAGCCAACTCTTGTCATTTTTGAGCCATCATTATGTAATCTCTGTGGATTATTTCATGCTGTTGTGTGTTTGCTCCATTGCTCCTCTAATCTCCAGATGCACCAGTTCATTCGAAGGTTTAGGTTTGTTTGTTTTTTCCCCTCCCCGCTATTGGACTCTTTCCCAGTGGAGCTTTATTCAAACCCAGTTTCCTTTTAATCCCACCATCCTATACGAGGGGGACGTGCTTGTCCGTATGGCTGCATGTGTTTTTGCATCGCTGCCATCTGAACAGTTGCTAAAGGGGATGGTTGTAAGCTTTTTATCCGCTGATGCGCAAGGTTTTTTAGGCCGAAGATGCTTATATTTTTCGTTTTACAACACAGCCTGCGAGACGCAGCCAGACAATGACAACAAACAGATGCATAAGCATTCTTTCTTTTCTCTTCTTTTTTTTAACCCCTTCGCGATTCATGCATCGCTATTTCTTTCAAGGCTAAGAAGGAGGCGGAGCTTGAGGACCTGCGTCGGGCCTTTGCGTTGGAACAGGAAGAAAAGGAGCGCAACTACACCGGCAAAATGAGCCAGCTCACTGCACAACTGCAGCAGCTAGATGCTGTGGTTGCCCAGGTACTCTTCACACACATGCTATCAACAGCTCAGTTATGTACTATGCATATGTGCATTTGACCAATTCCTTGATTGACTATAGGGGAAATACTTGTTTTATTTAGAAAAATAAAATTTATAAACATGCCAGTGGTTTATCAGGTTACCAAGTAGTAGTAGCGTCACACTTAAAAAAACAAATAGATAAACGAAATGCAAAATATCTGCGACTCTGAGGGTAAGCCATATTGCAGACAAAATGCTATGTACCACAAATAGATTTCAAAAAGTGTTTTTTTCTGTTTTTTGTGAGTTTTTTTTTTTTTTTTTTTTAAAGAAGAAAGCATTAATTGTTTGGGGAAAACAGTCCTTTTATGCGTTTTTCTAATGACACAGCATATGAGAATAAGTAATAGTAAAGTACTAGAAAAGGTCTTAATGTTGCAAGTTTTTAAAGCTGGAGAGTTGTTAAGCATAAAGCAGTCGTGCTGCACAGGCCCCCTACTTTGGTGGTCCATGGCCCAATACCGGTTTGCGGGCCAGTCTGTGTATGTATTTATTAAAAAAAAATTAGTTCTCTTAGTTTAACGTATTAGATTAATTACTTATGCTTCAAATGAACGTGTTATGGAAATTAACGCTAAAAGTAGAGCAATGATCGATAATTAGATTAATTAATTAGATACATTTTTTAAATCACCTGACAGCTCTAAAAAATGAATAAATACAATGCTCTGTAGTAGAACATGTATGTTGCTGCTGCTGTTGTCCAAAAACCCATATGCACCTTGAAGAAAAGAGCATGGTATATTTGGCCAGCTTGCTTTAATATTTTCATAAACGTGAACTGCATTTGCCATTCATTATTCTGCTGATAGGAGAAATGATTATAGTCAGAACAGAAAACCTTTTAAACAATTTCAAAAAAGAACTGTATACCCGTTTTGTCTTATCTGTGCGTCTGCTGTTTAATGTAAGCTAATAATGTGCAGTCAGCAACGTGATAGTTGGTGAGACTGGGACACACTGGCAGCTGACTTTGGTCTTTTCTCCCTCTTGTTTTTTTTTTCTTTTGCTTTTTGCATGCACTGATAAGTTTGCGCCATATTAATGTACACAGACATATTTTCAACAGACCTGCTTGTTGGGGCCTCTCTTGTTACCCAACGTGTCCTTGCAATGCCTTTTTAGAGTTGGAATTGATATTTACCAGTATCAGCCATCTGTCGGGGGGGTGAGGTCCAACTGCCAGCTCGACATGCAATGAGCACGGGACAGGACGAGGGGCGGGGAGTTAGGGCAGCGTGCATTACGGGCAGATAGTGTGTTTTGTTTCCTCTCAATTGCTTAAAAAAATGTCCATCAAGAAATGTGGATATTGTAAATGAACCGATCAAAATGATTTTAGCATAGAAAACTAACTGCAAATTGGCTCTCAGAAAAGTAATGTAAGTGTTAAATGATAATAAATCTATATGAGTTTCACTTTTTTTTTTTTAAAATGCACTTAAATGAAACTGCAATTAACCATTTTCTTTTCTGCGGAAAACAAAACAAAATGTCGCGTGAGACATTTTTCCAGAACATTTCAGCTAAACTGTGTGCGGTGCTGCAAGTGAGTCTGTGCATACACTTTGTTGTTGTCATAGCACCATGCAAATGACTCTTCAATAGTAAGATATTAACATGTACGCTCAACCCCCTCCTCTACCATGAGGTTAGCAAAGAGTAGCTTAAGAGAGGGGCTGGGAGGGTTCTGTTGCCCAGGTGACGCCATTGTTAGGCTGATGCAGGTGGCTGCGTGAGACATTTTTAATGGGGAGCGGGAGGGAGAGTGAAAAGGGAGGGAAGGTGTGTTGATAGTAGTGGTGGATAATGGAATAAGGAATACCTCTATGTCTTGAAGTTGAACAAACTTCTTTTTTTTTTTTAAGGTGGCATGCACTAAGATGTGGATTTTTAAAAGTTTAGGAATGGGACCGTGTTAATAGCATTCACAAGTATCTTTTATCTTTTCTCCCAGTTGCGAGCGGAGGTTGGCTGCCTCCAGGGAGAGTTGGAGGGCAAACGCTCCGAGATGGAAACTCTGGACACTCTCCTCCAAAGACGGGAGCGCGAGAGTCAGGAGGGAGGCAACCTTCTCAAAATGCTCACCGATGACTTGCAGACCACCAAAGAGGAGAGGTTTGTCTTCATTCATGTGGTGTTGCTAGGACTGTTTTGCACAGCGCGAGCTGGCATCTGTTACGCATACCAACCGCTCAGTTTCAGTTTGCAAGTGACCAGCAGAGCATTTAACAGTAACATTACCCTACACTTAATCCAACTTATTTTTACATTTGTGTAATGGTTGGATTGAGTGTCAATCAAGCAATGCAATTTAATGGTTCATTTTATAACGTTACATTTTTAAACATTTTCAGTGTTTGGAAAAAATTTATATTTTCCAAGTGACTTTTTTTAAAATTTACATTCTCTGTACTAAAAACACATTTATGTGAAAGTTAAGCAGAGTTATTGTGTCTAAGGGCACAGGAGAAATAAAGAAAATCTCAGAAAGGGAAAATAAAAATCAAGTCATATTTGCTTTTTCTATTGGCAAAGGAAAACTTAATTGATCAAAATTAAAAATGAGAATTTTGTGATTTCATTTTTTTTATGATTATCTTGTGGCTTCTTTTTCTACGTATAGACACAAACTGCACCAGGCCAACGACAAGCTGAAGAAGGTATTGATGGAGATGCTTCGTAGCACTATTGCTACTGAAGAGCTGATTGGCCAAAAGATTAACACCAGGAGCAAAATGTCAGAGGAATCTGTCCATCAGAGGACCTCGTTAGTAAATAAAGATGCACAAGAATCAGGTCAGTCATTGTTTTGTTTTTATTTTTTTCTCAACATGTGGAGTTGACAGCAGTTTGGCAGTCACTTGCCGATTTGAATAATCAATTAACACTCTTGTTTCAATAGGCATTTCGGTTGCAGATATGTCTCTACCCGAGGACTTGGAGCTAACCCACCAGCTCTGTGAGAGTCTGCTAGTTTCGGACATGAACATTAATCCTGAGGGAGAGGAAGCATCCATGAATGCTTGCAGCCGACTGCGCCATACAGTCGATACGCTACTGGATCTGCTGAACCAGGCCAATGCACAGGTACTTTACCACTGTGCATTTAATTTCCTAAAATCCCAGATTTACTGAAATTTGATGTGATGAAATGGGTTGATGCAGTGTGAAACAGATGTTTTGAACTTAAACTTGTATTTCAAGGTACCACTGTAACCCTGCCACAATAAAATGAACTACACAATTTTTCCCATTTGGCATACACTTAATAAATCAGACCCTGTGCGTTCAGGAAAAACATTGCTCTCCAGTTGTTGAACGCTACTTAACCCGCTTGTAATCCTTCCCCCAACTGCAGCTGGAGCAGACGCATAACGTCCACTTGTGTCTGGAGGAGAGGTTCGCTCAAGGCCAAGCAGATTTAGCCCAACTCCTCGAGCAACACAATCTCTTGTTGGTCCAGATTGACCAGGAGGTGAAGTTGAAGAGTGAGCTGGAACTGGAACTCCACAAGGCTGAGGGTGAGCGCAGTATCTGCTCTAGAACCTTTTGATTTAGTTCAACTAGCCAAATTATTGTTAAAGCCAATATATTATATTAGGGTTTAGCTTTAGCACTAGTCTGCTTCGCATTCTTGGCTTTCCTGCATGTTTTGCCGAAACTTGTGTTTTTTTTTTTTCTCCGGGAACACATTCTACTATATTGCAATGACGATATGAAATTGATTCATTAGGGCTGGGTTTAAAAAATAAAATAATCTATCAAGTCAATTTTCCTTTTTGAACCTCATATTGATTCATAAAACTATGAATCAATTATTTCATCTTTAATATTTTCCCATAAATTCATAAGAAAATAGAATTTTAAAGGCCAGGTTTTTTTTGTTGTATCTTACTATTTTCTTGAAATTTATTGTTCACATGAATTTAAAAGTATTATCTTACATTTATGAAAGACCTGACTTACTGAACTTTAAGACCGTTCAGAATCTTTATTTACAATTATTGAATTACGGAAATATTTTCATCTCATCCTTGCTGGTTACGTTAACGTTAATCATTTAACCAGTTACGACCTCTGCAAAATTTAATTGGAAATGGAATTTGGAGTTTTTAATCAATTCCCTTGATTTTTAAGAAGAATTAATGTTCATTAAATTATTGAATTGAATCGAATCTGGAAAAATCGAATCTGGAAAAATCGAATCGAACCGAACTCTTGTGAATCCGAATCCATTGAGGAAATTAGAATCGATACCCAGCCCTACGATTCATGGTTCTGCACTATTTTAAGCCATGAATATTTTTTCAATTTCAAAGTAACAATGCGCCCATCGTGATCCCTTTAGGGCTCCTGGAGGGTTACGTGGCTGACAAGGCTGGTCTGGACGAAGCTTTGTTACAGAAGGAAGCTCAAGAGGAGCGCTTAGTGGAGGAGCTGGAGGACCTCCGGAGACAAGCGCACCGGACGGAGGGCCTGTGCGCCGAGCTGGAAAACCTGCGAGCCAAACATCAAGAGCTGAGCGAGGAGCACGCTGCGCTCCTGCGTCAGAAGGAGCACCTCTCCGCCGGCCTCGGGGAGAGGGAAAAGGGTGAGCGGAGCAACAAGCCTGAAAATGTCCTCTTCAGCGAGCGAGTTTTGGCGTGCGCTTATGTAACGGGCCTGCTCAGATGTGTCTTCTCTCCTCCAGGCCATTGGCTCAATTTAGATCCTGCTGCCAGTTTGTGGGTCAGAGTATGTGTGCGATGCAGGAGGTGGGGAGACTGTGTGTGCTGTGTGTTTTGGTTGCTTTTATAATGCCGTCATTGCTAGTATGCTCGCGTGTGGCAGAGGCACTTGGAGTGTAATGTTCTTTATTCCTTTCCTTTCCATTTTCAAATTTGCTGCTTTTTTTGACGATGTACAGCTAGGGTTGCTGGGTGCGGAAATTTTGTGGTACCGGTAAGTTAATGGAAAGTTTTAGGATATATTTCCATGAGAAGTTGAGCTGGAAAATTTTGGAAATGTTCCCGTTTGGAAATATTCAATTAGAGTTGACTGGGATTATTCAATGGAAAGACATCATATTCAATGCATATTTTTATGAATATTAGGGCCTGACTGGTTTTATTTATTTGATTTGATTTTTTTTAAATTCTGGTATTTGGCTAAATAAAATTCTGATTACTGATTAATCAGCAGATTAATAAAAAAATATAAACTGCATGAAATAACCTATTTTTTGGGTCCTGTAACTCTTCCAACACTAAAGATGTGAATATTTGTGTATGTGTGTATGTATATGTGAATACACGTCACATTCTTGCAAGTGAAAAGACCTAAAATTGATGGCCCTATAAGCAAACATAGTTTTTAGAAATAAGTACTTCATACATTTAAGTAAACTTTACAGCTGATTAAGAAGATATGCACATTTGGGAATATAACTAAAGCTTTTGACATCTTCAGAAAATGAATGGTGTTTTCTTATCAAAAGATAACCTTCAATTTTGTAGATTCCATTAATTCCCATGGAAAGTTTCCATCTTTGAATATTTCCAGACATTTGCAACCTTACTATATGATTAAGTGTTGATTACCTAGCATGCCATCTTGCTTGGATATTAAGGCATCTACATTCCATTACCTCCCACCTCCCAAAGGTCTGCTGGCAGAGACGGAGCGCTTGACCCAGGACCGGCTGGATTTACAGCGGCAAGCCGAGAAGAACCACAGCGCTCTGTCACAGCGCCTCCGGACTTTAGAAAGGGAACTGGAGGAGCAGGAGACCAAGGGCCTGGAAAAGGAGTTTCGTCACAAGAACCACGCTGAAGATCTCAACCAACAAGTGCAAGCGCTGGAGAAACAGCTTAAGCACAATCGGCAGTTCATAGAGGTAAAATTCTTCTTTCCATGCAGGCGTCATATTAGAACAGATTAACGTTGGTGGAGGTCTCCATGGATGTTGGTCAGCTTCACATAGAGCAAGCCATTTTATTCTCATTTAGACCAACAAATCTTGGCTGTGTAGCTGCTTTGCTGAGTCATTTATAATGCTGCTCATCCCTGCATTTGCTTATGTAGATAAAAAAAAATACAAAAACTTATAAAGCTAAAACTAAATGCAGTAAACCCACACCGATTCGCAAATAGCCATTCCCGTAGAGGATCATCAAGGAGGTGGAATGGTAAACATCTAAAAGGTCTAGATCGTTATTGGCAGTAGTGGAAGTTAACAGCTGATCAGCTTCCTGCGAGCTTAATGTGGTGCAGAGAATTGATGGATGGTTTCTTCGAGACAAGAATAATCAACAATCAGCTCATCAATGATGTCATCATGTGCCGTAATTTACTTTTTCCATTTGTGTTCACACAGGAACAAGCCGTCGAGCGTGAGCACGAGAGAGACGAGTTCCAGCAGGAGATCCGACGGCTGGAGAGTCAGCTCAGGCAGACGGCCGGCGGAGAGGTCAAAGGGCACAGGGTGAGACCCCCACCCCCCCCCCCCCCCCTCGTCTTAACCATACTATATTATTTTTATTACAAGAAAAAAACTATCCAACATGAGAAAGATGAGAAGTGCATGAATGTGTGTTGTAGTTAAAGAGCTCTAAACCCAGTGCCTGATGGTGTTTGCTAGAGGTTGGAGTGATGAAACAAAGCTTGACTTTTGCATTGTGTTTATTCCTGTGCTGAATGGACTGCTGTAGTTTGAGGACTTGGTTCTGCAGGTATGGACTCCCAACGACAGCGTATTTTTCCGAATCTTGTGCATGGCGTGCATTGTTGCCTCATTATCATTCCTCTTATGCCATCTTTCTTAGTGTTTGTCGTGGCCCCTTTCATCAGTCATGTCGCATGCATTCATTTTGCTTCCTCCTTGCCTGATTGCTCCTTCGCCGCCTTGTCGCTACTTCCTTTTGAATAGCTTGACTTGATCATTCTCTCCCAGACGCTCGCTGCTCATCTGGAATGGCTCCTTTTTAGTTACAAATAATATACAGTGGAACCTCTGACGTCAAATGTTGTGCTCTTGAGGGAAGATAATTTAATATGACTCAAAAGAATATCTAATGAAGATGCAAGGGTCAGTTTGGACCTTAAAGAAATTCAGATTTCCAATTGTACCCAAATGGAAATGGTTTTGCAATTGGAACTGGAAATCGTTATTTCTGACTTTGGAGGTTCCACTAAGGCTTCCAATTCCATTGCTATGTTGTAGTAGCTTCCCTATCACACTGCCTCATTCTGCCGCCCGTTTACACCTTCCAAGGTGGAGAGTCTGCAAGCCATCATCAAAGACAAGCTGGAGGACCACGCCTCCTTAGCGGGGGCCAACCAGCAGGCGCAGAGAGAGCTCACCGAGCGCAACGAGGAGATCGACAAGCTGGCTGCGCGAATCCGTGAGCTGGAACAAGCGTTGCTCAGTAGCGCTGAGTGTAACAGAGCCGTCGGCCAACTGGAACAAGAACTTCACCGGGCCAAGTTGAGGGAAGAGGAGCTCACGCAGGATAAGCAGGCCCTGGAACAGCAGCAATTGTCCAACAGGCTTCAGATATCGGCGCTGCAGTCCAAACTGGATGAGACGAGACATTGTTACCACGACAACACACGGGAACCCACCCAGGAGCTCAGGGATGCTCTGGATGCGGCGCAGCAAAGCCTGCAAAGCAAGGAGCAAGAGGTATGCGTGCATTTTGTCTTCAGTCCGCAGATATATGAAATTACGAATGGCTGTCGCTCAGAGCCGTGTTGTTCTCTTTGCCAAACTCTTCCACCTCTGAGCTTGGCTCCTCATGTGCTAGAAATGCTTCATGCCGAAGTAAAAAGTATTTGGAATGTACCATACTTCCTGTTTGGAGGTTGTGCAGTTCTAAACGCAAACCCAGGATTGAAAACCTATCCTAGTTTGAAACACTAAACCATGATTAAAACCTTAACCCCCGGCTTAAAACCCTAACCATTTCTTTGACGTCCTGTAAACTTATGTGCATGTTTTAGCAAGTATAATTTTTGGCTAATAAGCTGGTAAATATTAGGCGGACGTCCTGCTGGGCCAACTGGACAACGTGCAGAGGGACTTAAGCATTAAGGAAGCAGAGCTGAAACATCTCACACTCCAGCTGGAGCGACTCACCAGCGAGAACACAGCACATGTTAATGAGCTCCAGGAGCAGATTGACGCCCTCAAGGTAGGCTTGTACAAAAAAAATTAAAAAATCATTTTTTTAAACGTGTTCTTGTCTGACAGCCTTTTCTTTTTTTAAACCAGGACCATGTGTCCACCCTCAGCATTCTAGCAGAGGAAAAAGAGGTACAAAGATCGGTGGAAGACCCGAAAGAGGAGACCCTCCCCACTGCTCTACTGCAGGAGAAGAACCAGGAGATTGACCACCTCAACGATGAGATTCAAAGGCTGGAACAGGAGCTGGAGAACACCAATCATAAGGTCTTAATTACACAGAATAAAGCCTAAAACCTTTTTTTTTTGTCAAGTACATAACTCTGCATGTGTTTATTAGTTGTCATAGTTGTCTTAGTTTTGATGCCTTATGTGAGAATCTCCAATGTATATATATTCATGAGATAAAGTAAATGTATTGAATGAGAAGGTGTCCAAACGTGCAAAGACTTAACAACTATGTAGTCTCAATTCTTGTGATATAATGTAAAAGTGTTCACCATTTCAGTTTTCTTGATTGAGTGTGGCAGTGTCGAAAACTGAGCCCAGTAACACACTTTGACACTTTGTTACATGTAGGCATCAGAAAGATGCTAGATGAAGTAGCATCCATTAGTAATACAAGCATGTAAACAAGATCCTTATTAAATCAACATTTTAAATATCTTAACAATTTAAGATCATAAAATAAGCCATTTAACTGAATGGCTCAGCCGGTGCATTTGTTGGCAGCTCACACAGTGTCATACAGTCAAGGCAAAGCCTCGGCCAATCATGAAAGCCCATACTGTACCTAGGCTAAGTGCCAACTCTTGATTTGTGTTTGACATTTTTGCACTTATTGTCTCAAAAGGATCTGGAAGCTGAACTCCACGACCTGAACTCGCAAGTGGAGCATCTCCAGTCTGAAATCGCCAGGTTGCGCCAGGACAGGGGGGAAGAAGAGGAGCGCCTCCACGAGGTGATCAGCACGCTGCAGGCGGAGCTCTCCACGCTCGGACCCAATGTGTGCGAAGTAAGCGACTCGCAGGACGGCGACAGCATCAATCCCTCGCCGGTTCCGAGCCCCGAGCCCCGAGGCGGGCCCAGCAGCCTGAGGCAGGAACTCAGCTTGAATCACTCGACCCCTTCTCAGCCGCTCCGCTCACGCCTCAAGGCGCTTCAAAGTCAGCTGGAGACGGCGGTGGCGGAGAAGGAGGGATTGGAGCGTTTGCTGCTGACTCAGGAGGAAGAGTACAGAGGGCACGGCGAAGAGTTTGGCCGAAGGCTGATGGCGGAGAGGGAGAAAGCGGACGAGCTCCGAGGCCTGCTCACTCTCAAGGAGGCTGAGCTGAAGGGCACCGACGAGGAGAGGAGCACGTTCAGACTGCGAGCAGAGCAGGCAGATGTCCTGCAAAAAGAGAGAGACCACCTCAGCTCACTTCTTACTCAACTTCAACAGAAGGAGAAAGACTTAATGAGAGAAGTCGAGGGTTTAAAAACCAAAGAACAGGAAATGAAGGCTGACAGCCTGACTCTAGAAGCACAAATCCAGGAGCTACAAGTCGAAGTGGCGGACAGAGACCAGGCCATCGCCGAGGGGCAGACCAGGGTGGATGCACTCGAGACGGTCAAGGCAGAGCTGTCGGATGAACGCGAGGCACTCAGGAGGAGGGAGGGGCAGCTCCAGGAGGAAATTGAAAGGCTCAGAGAAGAGGTCGACACACTGAGGGCCCGCGTTGATGAGCTCTCTGCTCACTTCCTGGAAAAGCAGACTAGTCAAGAGGATGCTCAAAAGGAGGTGCTGGTGAGTCTATTTTCCTCACAAAAAAAAACATTACAATCGATGAAATAAAGTAAAGAAATGTTGCCACTGTTAAAATTCAAGTTCTGTCCTTTTTTTTTTTTTTACCAGTTGAACCTTTTTTTGTATTTATTAATTTTGTATTTGCAAATTGATGCCACAAGATAGTTGGAAAGCACTTAATTAAGATAGAGAGGATCATAGAGCACAATGCATTTTCTAGAATGTACACCATCATGAACCCATGTTACATAAATGTCTTTTCACTAGCCAGATTGCAAAGGAATGACGCTTGCACAAAGCCACTATTGGTTCATTTAACCATAATTGATGTCAGATTGACTTCTTTAGCTAATTATTTGAGACTGAAGCAATAGCACCCCTACTGGTTTCAACTGTGTATTGCACTCCATTTTGCCTTACTTCTTTCAAAACATGATTACTCAGCCAGATTTAATTAATCAAGTCTATATGTAGCTCGAGTGAAGATGAGCTTTAAGAAACAGTAATATATGAAAAAAAAGAAACTTGTGCTTTATTTCGGAAATTGTGTAGTTAATTCTAATATAAATACTTGTAAAGCTGATGGAATCAGCTGTTATAGTATACTGCACTGTTCATATTTTCTCCACTTGTGGCCACAAGTCCCATTTTGGGGGTAAGGATTCAGGGAGGTAATTCCTTTCTGCCACTTAAAAAGAAGAAATAACTGCATGTGGTGCAGCTGTGCTAACACCAGAAACACATCTGGTTGTAGTTAGGGCGGAAGGAACGTCACGGCAGCGTCGCAGAGGAAGTGACTTTAAAACGAGGAAGTTGATAGAAGATACGAGGGTAGCACTTGTTTTTTTAAAGCTATACCCATTTATTACTGGGAGATTTTTGTTAGCCGAGAAAGCAATTTTGGGTTATGTTGGACTGCTTCGTGTCTCTGTAATGTGATCCAGCTAAGTTCACAGTGCGGTAAATATAAAACCAAATCACATCTGTTGTCATTGATGAATAATGGTGCTTGTTGAAGTACTAACTGGAGACCTACCCAAGAAAGGAAGAAGTTAATGTTGTTGAATCACGGACTAAATGCTAATGAGACTTTACTCTCTGTCAGACCCATGCTGAGGAGACTCTGGCTAAAGCCGATGCCGCCTTAAGGCAGAGGGAGACGGAGCTGGCGAGACTGACGGCAGACCACCAAGCCCTGAGGGAACAGTTGACTACTGTGAAACAAGACTTAAACAGCAGCACTCAAAGAGCTGAACAACTTTTTGAAGAAGGACAGGTAACCACCAGGCACTGAAAATGCTGTTCCAGCATGAGATGTTGCAAGGTTATAAAAGGCAACTTGTTTTGCACTCTGGTGTGGTCACATGACACAGAAGACATGCTCATTTACCACCTTACTTGCAATGTTTTGATTGTTTTGCTATCATGACTTAGAAGTCTTTTACATACAAGTATTTATTGTAACTAATTAAAACAAGTAATGTAAAATGTAAGAAAGTGAAAAGCTGAAAATTAAAAAAAATATTTTTAGTGTAATAATGGCAACTCCAATCAATTTTACATTCTTAAATGTGCTGATATTTTTAAAATTGGAATTGTTTGAATTGGTTGAGAAAAGTGGAAGGATGAGGTAAAGACTGAAAAACGTCTACATTCTTTTGGTTATTTTATCCTGTGAAAATTTGGAGCACTGAAAAGCACATTGAGTTGCCTTGCATATGAAATGTGCTACATAGATAAAGTAAGAATTTGGATGATGTGAAAAATAACGTCTTAATAGAGACTTGAAATGTGGATGTTCAAATGTCTTCATTAATTTTTAAACTTTGTCATATAGAAAATGTGAAATACAAAAATGGTTTGAATTATTTTTATTTATTAACTCTTTGACTGCCAAAAACGTTAAATAACGTTTAGTAAAATCCTATGGAGTGCCAAAGACGTTAAAAGACGTTTGTTTCAAAACAGAGGTGAAACTAACCATTTTCTATTGTTGATTACTGAAAAACGGAATAAGGAAGAAACAAACTTTTTTTTCTGATGAAAGATGAGAGTCCAATCTTTCATTTGGTAGTATGTGTGTTTCCATAGTCCAAACACATAATTTTCTATGGACCTTGAAAGATCAGACAAAATGCTTAAATTGACTGGCACCCACGGCATCCCTTTTCTGAAAACGTCTGGCAGTCAAAGAGTTAAATAGAGTAATATGGAAGGATGACTTCAATTTTAGGAAAAAAATGTCTCCTTTTCGTTTTAATGAAATTATTTTTCAATGAACATTTTGAATTGTTGGGAAAAAAGTAATGATTACTTTACTGATGGTTTGGCGTACGTTCGTTTCAGACAAATGAATGGAACTCTGCCTGAAACCGAGGACTCCCCCGTACAGCATGCACATGCTTTTGTGTTGATACCTGACTGAACTTTCCCTTTTTCTATTTTGTCATTAGAGCAAAGACCGCGCTGTAGCCGACTTGGAGAACAACAACCGCCTGTTGAAAGTGGCGCTCGAACGCCTACAGGAGGATCTGGCTGCGCAAGGGGAGACGCTGGCCTACCAGCAAAGCAGACAAGAGAGTTGCCAACTGGACACGTTTGCTTACCACAAGGGAAGCTCACACACGGGTGAGTCCTTGATGACTTTGACAGAACATCCGTGGCATGGTCATTATTTTATTTTATTTTTATTTTTTAATAACCTGTCCTGTTTCATGCAGTATCATGAATCGGTATGCCTTTTCATGACGGAACAGTTTTGCTGTAAAAACTACTTAAAAGCTTTCAATCTTAATCTGTAATGATTAAAAATATAATGTCCGTTAAATTTACCTTCCAGATGTTTCTCAAAGAGGCTTCGGGGACGTGGTGAGACTTTACCGTGACAACACATCACTGAGTTCCCCGGAGATGTTGCGGCACCTGGAGTGCTCCGAAGATTTCCTCCAAGAACACTTTCACGCGTCGACTCTGGCCTCTCATCTGTCTGAGCTGAGCGCGCTCGACCCGGGCCGCCCTCAGGTCAACAAGTCCCACGTGCTGGCGATGGAGCTGCCTCCCTCCAGAACCATCACCCCGGAACACACCACACAGAGCAGCCACTCCCCTCGGTCGCTCTCCGTCTCGGACAACTTCTCCGTTGTGGACTCAGTCAGTGCAGATAAGGTACGTACCCACAATAAGTCCAAGTGCATTTTTTTGTAACAAATGATTAGTTATTGTAGTGGCCTACAAAATGAACGAGTATCTGCTTTTTTTTTTTTTTTTTTTTTTTAATATCTGCTTTCATCAGACTGTATATCAATGTTGTGTTTCTTTGAGGTGTGTGATTTGGAAGGACTTGACCTAACGGCACCTCCATCACCGCTCGGCTCCACCTCTTCCATATCGGCGCCAGAATGGGCCAGTGACGGCTACGGCAGCAGTGAGTAGCCGCGAGCGCTCCACCCGCAATGCTGAACTACTGTGAAAGCAACATTCACAGTGGCTTTTCTTTCATTTGTTGCGCTTCAGACGTGAGCTCAGAGCTGGGCGCCAGGCTGCGAGTCGAGTTGGACCAGACTGAGAGGCTGGACGCTCAGTTTGTCGAGTATCTCCGCTGCCGGGGGATGAACCGCACGGCTAACACTGACAGCGCTGCAGGCAGCATGAGCTACAGTGATGACCTCTTGTCTCCAGAACTTCAGGTAGACACTACATGCAGATATGGCTATGGCTAGCACTGTCTAAAAAGGGGCTTTCTATGTCGACATATTTTTGTAGTCAAATTACCAGATTTTTTTTTTACACACAATACGACAGTGTTTGGGAATCACTACTCTAATGTATATTCATGTTTTTAACAGGCCCTGTTGAGGAAAGTGTACCAAGAAAGCTGCAGAATACTGACCCTTTCCCATCGTCGGGCCTCGTCCTCGTTCCAGCCGTCGTACGCGGCAGAATTAAACTCACTCTCGCAGCTCCAGGGGGAAGAGCGTCCCGCTCTCTTGGGCCAGGGGGACAAGCCGTCCTCCAACCCGCCCATGGGCTGGCAGGAGGAGAAAAGAGCCCTGCAGGAGACCGTGATCGCGCTGCGTGAGCTGCTCTGCCGGATGGCACAGACGCATACACGCGTGAGTTTTGAACGTGTGCGTTTTGGAATTGTTGTAAGATGAATTAAATGTAAATTGTAGCCATCATTATTCAGCCTCCCTCCCTAGTGGTGCAATTGGAGCTTTTGACACCCACAATTAAATATGAGTTTGTTATGAAAAGTATAAGTAGCAGTCCATACAAATTAATTAATTTGATCCCCAGTATTCACTTTCCTTTTTATATGTTTGTTTATTTATTTATTGTTGTCCCCCAGGCTGACTCCAGGGGTGATGCTGACAGGCAGCAGCTCCAGGCAGGATCCCAAACAAGAGCAGAGCTGGAGGAGAGCCAGAAGCAGCTGATATGTGCACATGAGACCCAGCAGGAGCAAAAGAACAAAATACAGGCCCTCAGGTACAAAGCACATTTTTCCCTATGAAAATATAATTTTAGATTCCCAATGACATACTCAGAATATTCCCAACTGTGAAAAATAGTGCTTTGTAGTTCATCATTGCTCCTCGTGTAATTGTCATATCTAGTGCTGTCACTATCAAATATTTTTAGAAACTATTCATCTATTTATTATTCAATCGACTAATCAATTTTAATTTTACATTAAAGTGTATTACAAAAGCATTCTTCCCCTGATGACTGTTTATTAATAGTGGTTGGTGTTTACTTTGTATTCTAATAGTGATTAAAAAAAAAAGGGGGATTGATGTTGTACTATGTTACTGGTTCAGTCATTGTTTTACAAAGTAAAGACAGATGTTTGTCATGAAGGACTACAGAAATCAGTAAACAATTACTGTTGATATGCTGAAATGGGAAAATTTTGACAATTTTAAATTAAAATGGCTCCAAACGATTACTCGATTATCAAAATAGATGTCAATTCATTTGATAATCGATTAATTTTGACAGCTCAAATCATATCTGCTAAATTGATCCCACAGGTTGACCATTGAAGAGTATGAACAGACTTTGACGAAGGAACAGACACTGGTCCAGGAGCTCAAGCAACAACTGGAACAAGAACGAGCTGTCAACATGCGGCAAGAAAAAGAGATGGAGCAAAGACTAGAGGTATGACCTAAACCCGTGTGAACGTTCATGAACCGATATTACAGAATGACTGTATTCAGTAGTTCAATCATTCAACACAACACAACACAACTTCATATCATGCTCACCAATAGATAGCATTAGCACCAACTTAAACAACACGTTTTCTCCACCAGGTTATGCGAGCATCTTCTAAGCAGCAGAGGTCCGAGATGTTGGCCCTACAAGGTCTCATGGAGCAGGAGACGGTGACGTGTAGCAACCTGAGACGTGAGCTCCAGATCGAGCAGTCCCGCAGCGCTCTACTGGAGAAGCATTTGGACGACTCGCAGAAGAAGCTCGAAGACCAGCGCCAGCATTCGACCAACCAGCGCGAGGAGAACACCCGCCTCGAACGCCTCTTGACCCAGTCGGAATCCCGTCTGGCCGAAATCCGCTCCAAGCTGGCCGACTCCCACCGGGCGCTCGACGAAGCGCAAGACCGCTGCTCCATGCAAATGGCCGACATCAACCGCAGACACGAAGCCGACGCCGCCCGAGACGGGAAGTTCATCTCCGACATGCGCTCGCAGTTGGAGGAGGAGCGAAGGCGAGGGGAGGAACTCGCGGCCTCGGCGGACAAACTGCGAGCGGAGGTCTTGGAGAGCAGGAGGAGACTGGACGAGGACAAGAGCCGCGAGGAGGCTTTGAGAGAGGAGAAAAGGAAGACTGTCTGTGCTTTGGACGCGCATGGGGCGGAGCTCGGTGAGATGAAGAAGAAGATACAACTGCAGAAGGACAGGGATCTGCAACGGGAGGAAGAATGGGAACGAGAGCGTGAAAAGAGCTGGCAGGAGCAGATGGAAAAGGAGAGACGACTGGAAAGAACCAATAACAAACTGGTAAGATCAATATAGGGGGTTCTTGGATTATTACAGGCCCATCATAAAAGGATTTGCAAGTTAGCGTTTGTCGAATTGTTTTTCATTGGATTGCTTATACGGCCTAGAAAGAGAGCTGAGCAATATGGCCTTAAAATATGTCATAAGCACAGCGTGAAAATGATTCTGCTCATATTGCCGTAGCAGGAATTAAAAGTTGCTTCAAATTGTCACTAAACTGTAACAGCCAAATGGCTGAGTTGGCAACACTCACTTTTATTAACTAGCTCGACCCTGGCCAAGTAAGTGGTTATGCACTTTGAACCACCCAAAAAACAAAACAAACCATCTTGACAAATAAACATAGTTCATAAAATAAAAGTTCACTGATGCTGGCCCCATTGAGCCGTATTAAATATGATGAAATAAGTATGTTCTTGCTTTTTTTTTTTTTTTTTTTTATATTTAATATTCAGTATTTAGAGATTTACCTACTTAAATTGATCAATCGTGATCTTTTCACCATGCTGCACTCCTTTTTTTTTTTTTTTCATGTTTTTTTTTTGCACGTCAGATTAAATCCTTGCGCAATGAATGGCTACACAAAATATAAAGTTGAATGTTAAATATTTAATTAGATTTTATACTGGGAAAAAAAAACTTCTCAACAACCAACAAATGATTTGAAAGACCCTTGACCTTCTTTTTCTTTGCTTTCTCTGAAGCGCGACTTGGAGTTGCTGAGGCAGCAAGACAGGCAACGCGCGGAGGAGCTAGAACGCACTTTGGCCGAGCTCCGGAGAGAAGAGCGGGACATGGCGGCTCAGAGGATGTCGGAGCGGAGTGGCGAACGCTGCCAGGTGGAAGCTGCCAACGCCGGTGGCCAGCAGGTACAAGAACACAATGCCATCTTAAATTGGACCACATTTGCGATATTTTAATTTATGTTTTTTTTTTCTGTTTTTTTGCTTTGTCTTGCGAGCTCAAACCTGGGGTAGGAATACTGTTGGGTGGCAGCGAACTGGTTTTCTCTTAGTTTTCATGTCAAACTAAACCAAACGTCTCTCTCCAAAAGTCTTCTGCGATAGGCTCCCATAACTCTAAATACATAATGCATTTTTTATTTTCTCCATAGATGACGCCCACTCCCTCATCCGGCCCGCTGGAGAAGATGCTGAGCGAGAACGCCGAGTTGACTCATAGCGTGTCGTCGCTGAGGCAAGAGAGGACCGCCCTCAAACATAAAGTCACCCGCCTGGAGCGCCAATTGTACCGCGCCGAGAATGAGCTCGCTAAAGTGGCCACGGAGAGTGAAAATATACCGGTCAACGAAATGGCCCCCAACAAGGTCAGTCGGTCGGCCACAGAGTTTGGTGCGTTTGAATATCGATTTAATCCTGTGGGCTCTATGCTAGCCATTTATGTCCACTTTATTATTTATTTATTTATTTTAAGTTGTGTTGATACAACTGTAATTAAGCTTCCCAAGTTTGGGGATTTTTTTGTCAACTCTTTAAAATAATATACTGTTGTTGACATCAAATTGGGCCTATTGTGGACACTTTTGACCAATTGAAATTCATGAATGAACTATTGGATTGAATCATCATACAATTTGGGTAAAACACCTTCCAGTTTAGTTTTTAATGTTTTTGGTCTATTCTATCAAGTTTTGGACAATGTAGGAATTCAATGTGATATTCTTAAGTTTCGGAAAGAATTTTTTAAAAGCTCACTGCACTCCAATTGAGCAAATGAAATGGCCTTTCTAATTGTATACAGATGGCAGCAAAGCAATCAAAACAGAGGATTACAAAGCTTCCAACACCTTGCATCTAGCATGTACACAATCATGTAAAAAGACTGTATTCAGTATGCATTGTTTATTTTTTAAGGTGTTTTATAACCTGAACATTTGGCCTGAAAACTGAGAAAAATCATAATAAAGGGATACTTTATTCTGATGGCCCTATACAAGCTGAAATAATAATAAAATCCGACAAAAGAATGACAATGTGAATTTGTTACATTTTGTTTCCAGGTGCAGCGTTTATACGAACGCTACCTGCGCGCCGAGAGCTTCCGGAAAGCTCTGGTGTACCAGAAACGCTACCTCCTGCTGCTGCTGGGAGGATTCAAGGAGTGCGAGCAGGCCACCCTGTGCCTGATCGCCACCATGGGGGTACGAGCCTCACCGCCGCCCTCTACCCGGAGGCCCCTCGCAAGATTTCGGTCGGTGGTACGAGTGGTCATCGCCGTCTCCAGGTGTGGATCAAATGAGGGGGGATTAAAGGAAGATTTATTAATGCTTGTAAAACTGAAAAGTAAACGTTTCTCTCACCAGAATGAAGTTCCTAACCAGGAAGTGGCAAAAAGCCATCAGACGATTGCCTGTGTGCGTGAATGCTAATGGCCACGCTACAGGTCAGCTTTTTAGATGTGCACCTTCGATGCCATGTGTGTTTGTGTCACATTTCAAGAGAGGTAGATGGTATGTAGTATGTGTCAGTAGGGTTTCACTCTTTGTGTCCATCCTAGGTTTGAGAGTCGAGGTTTTAAGAGAGCAGCAGCAGCAGCCTCGTTTGAATTCCGAGTCTCCCCCAAACAGAGAGACAGCGTCTGCTCATGTCCCGCCCAGCAAATCACCCTTGAGGATGCACAACAGGTCTGCTCTCCTCACATAGAAACTGCACCACATCTGCCAAATCCAACACTTATAGACTTTACGTGCTTCTGGTTGACAGGAAAGTTTTTGACTGATTTGTAGTGAAATCAAAGTGTTTGGTCAGCTAACACCTTCAATTAAAGTAGATAAATAAATTGTTTCATATTAATTCCTATATCATTTGCCTTTACTGTAGCATAAGCCTACTTAACTCATTCACTCCTAGCCATTTTCACTGAAGCAATCCCCTTCGCTCCCAGCTTTTGACTGATTTTTCAAAGACCCACAGAATATTGTGTTCTTTTGCTATAAAAACATGGAACCTACCAAAAGAAAGATTAGAGTATTTTCTTTCATCAGGAAAAAATATATATTTCTATCTGTTTCCATTTGGCAGCAATTAGCATTAGAATATAGCTAAATTTAATCATTATTCACGTCTATTTAGAACTGTGGGTAAATTAGCTTTGTTTCAACATGGCCCTGGTTGATCTCTTTTGCTCTGCTGCCACCTGCTGTCAATCGTTGTCTGCGTTTGAGAGGCTGCATCAAAGCCTTCTGTATGCCCTAGCATAAAAAAAAACATAAAAATGTATAAATATGTCTTTGAGACACTTAAAACATATAAAACTGAACATATTTATAAATTTTGGGGAGCAAGTGAGTTAAAAGGACCAAGACATTTATGTGTAATAAATCTAATATTTTATTGTAATACAGATTAATATATTGCTGGCATTTGTTAAAAAATAAATAAAAAATGGGAAGATGACCTTGAGGAAAAAAAGAATTGCATAATTACATTGCAATATTGGGGAAAATAGATCATTTTTCAAAATTGTTCAGCTCTACTGACAATCTAAAGGAACCTAAAAAGAAAACACAATTTTTAGCATTAATAATAATGTGCCAGTAAGAAAGAAATGACAATTATGCTAGTAGCCTAACTATGAACAGATGATCTTACTTGTCTTTTTGTAGGTCCTACTCCAGCTCAACTCCGGCCTCCGCAGCAACTTCTCAAGAGCCAGAAAAATCCCTTACCGAATACATCAATCACCTGGAGAAGGTCCAGCAGCGACTGGTCGGTCCCAAGCCAGGTGAGCATTACTTCAAGGCAGCCAGCACCGGTGTTTTTTTTTTAGTCAGTTGGATTCATATTTGGATGTTGCGTCAACACCGGGTTTCTCTCTTGGTGCACACACTTTGTCAGTTTGAATCACAGGAGGTAATCGCGTTATAGGATAAATAAATGTTTAGAAATGATCATTCTTCACAGTATCATTCTGGCCTAACAACCAAGCTTGTGGCTAATTTGCATAAAAGACAAGAGAAACAAGTGGTTGCTAAATATATTTTTAATTGACAAATGTGAAATTAAGTACTTCCTATTATAATATACCTTTGTAAAAATAATAATAATTTAAAAAATGTATGTCTCTGTCTTTGGGGACTTCCAAAGCTCAAACTTCAGGTCAAAAGTTTCCAAAATGTCGATGAATCACATTTAAATGGCCACCACGCTTGACACTAAAGTCTTAAAGATATTGGACCAAATGTTGTGTGGTCTGATAGCAGCACTTAACTCATTTGCTCCCCAAAACATATAAATACGTTATATTTTACATATTTCCCTACTCCCAAAGACGTATTTTTACGTTATTGTTTTGTTCTTGTTTTTTTATGCTAGACTAGAGCAAACAGATGGCTTTGATGCAGCCTCTGAACTGAAGAGAATGCTTGAAGCAATGGTACAAAAAAAGGCCAGCAGGTGGCAGCAGAGTATAAGAGATCAGCCAGGGCCATGTTGCAACAGCCTCTATCCCCCACTGTTTTAAACAATTTCTGAATTATGATGAAACTTAGCTATATTCTAATGCTAATTGCTGCAAAACTGATAGAGATATACTTTTTTCCCTGATGACAGAAGAGACTCTAATCTTTCTTTTGGTAGGTTCCATGTTTTTTTTAGCAATACAACCTTCCAAAATCAGTCAAATCGAGTAAAACAGCCGGGAGCAAAGGGGGTTACTTCAGTGATAATGGCTGTGAGTGAATGAGTTCAATGAAAGCATGCCGCCTCTCACTTTACAAGTAACCAAATCGCACCCAACCCCAATGTCATCCCGGGACCGTGTTGCCAAATGTGCTCTATCGTCCCCCAACCTAGTACAGCAGACACATTTAGTCCCGCCCAGAATCATGGGATGGACTTCACAGGCGGCCTGTTCCCCCGATATGATTGGCTATCGGCAGCGCTGGCTACGGGAGAACAGGACGTGGCTGTACCTGAGCTGCTTGTCGCCTCTTTACCTGCACAGCCAAGGTGAGTGCGAGGGTTGACACCCACGACCCTCCCAGGATGGCTGCCGACGGCCGTTGGGCTCACGTTCAAGCACATTTCCAACTTGTCTCCTGTTATTTCAGTGGATGGATCTTTGTTGGCGACACGGTGGATGACTGGTTAGAATATCCGCCTCACGGTTCAGAAATCATGAGTTTGAATCTGGGCTGCGGCCTTCCTGTGTGGAGTTTTCATGCTCTCCCAGTTCCTGCGTGGGTTTTCTCTGAGTACTATGGTTTCCTTCCACGTACCAAAAACATGCATGGTAGGTTAATTGAATACTCTAAATTGTCCACAGTTGTGTATGTGAGTTTGTTTATACAGTGTGTTCCCTGAGATTGGCCGGCAAACCAGTTCATGATGTACTTTGCCTCTCGCCCAAATTCAGCGGTGGTAGGCTCCAGCACACCCACAACTTAAATAATCGCAAAAAAAGGTTTGCTGACATCTTTAAATAGCACATATTAACACCTGGATTTTTTTTATTTTTATTTAACAACGGGTTTTTCCACTTGAACCAATACTACCTAAGTGACCTTGACTGGTAAGCCTGCTGGGAACAGACTACTTTCATGTCTAGCTGACCCTCCCGTTCTCCTCCCAAAAACCTAACTAGGCAGCATAAAGAATCTTCCTGTGATTCTTACTGCACACTCTCACAGATCATTTATTCTTGCGCTGAAAGACTTCAAATATACAGAAACCCAAAAAGACACATTGTTTTCCAGACTGTTTTATTAAAAAATAAAGATAATAATTACAAAAGAGGAATTGCGAGCACAAAACACATCTGTATTTCAACTTTTGCTGCAAGGTCACCAACGTGAACTGATGGTGTCCGGAAGTTGACTAATTTGCTGCATTGATCTAGTGGTGAAGTCTCTGAAGCACAGAAATAGCTCACATTTTTGCTTGCAACTCAGCTTGATAGTATACAGTTGTAACTTGGAAAACTCACAAGTTGGGACACTTGTAAGTCAAGGTATCAATGTATGTAATTTTTTTTTTTCTGTATTTTTGTCCTGTCAGGTCCTTCTGTTCTCCAGCATGACCCCAAGAAATGATGATTGATGCCGTCCGTGTCTCCCATGTTTGCACCTGTCCATGCCTTATGTCATTGTAATACCCAAAAGTGAGTTTTATACAATAATGTACATACTAATGTGTAATTTTGTGCACATATGATTTTTTCAAGTTTTTCTACGTCTTTTTTTTTGCTATGGATCTCAAAGTTGTGACAGACAAATTACTTTTTCACCACTTATATTAATAGTGTATTTTTGTATTGGTGTTGTACATCACCTAATCTACTAAATGTGTTGTTTTGTGTGTGTGAGTTAAAAAGCACTTGAGCCGTACAGCTGGTTGTACATTGTTCCGGCCATTTTATATAAATGTTTCTATTGTTGTAGTAATAAATATTTTTAAATATGATTTTAGCCTTGGTCTTTGTTTTTATTAGATATCAAAAGCTGACATTAGCATACATCCACACTCTTCCCTCCTTTATCTCCCCCACACAGTTTATTTTTATTTTTATCCTTCAATCCATTCTTCCTCTGTCCAATCTTCTTTCCACCCTTTTCTTCATTCCTCACTTCCTTATTGAATGGATGTCAAAAGGGTTGCAGAATGCTTGTCAGAAAAGCACACTACATAATTCAGAAAACCACTAAGGAAGAAAATAACACCCTACTGTCCTTCCTTCCATTCATCTTTCCTGGCACCCGCTTGTCTTTCTTCAATCCCCCTCCCTTTGGTCCTATTGTCCATCCTTACATCTTTCTTACCGTCCATCCCACTGGTCTTTACTTCCATCCTACCTTCCTTCCTACCATTCTTTGGTCCTATACGTTGATATATTCTTCCATCCTTTACTCCCTCACTTTTTTTCTTTTTTTCCATAAGTGGATTTCTAAAGTACAGTATGAGACTCTTGCTCCACCCCCTCACTAAAATTTGAAATCGGCGCTCAAAGGGGGTGTTGCCTGGGGGATCGCTAGGTTACAAATGGGGAAAGGGTTGGGCGTGGTTTGGCTGTGATTGACAGCAGCGACTCGCGAAGATGCCGTTTAAGGAGGCGTGTACGAGAATGAGCCGGAAGGCAGCCGGGGGTGACTACGTCATGCGGAACAAGTGACGTAGTATGTATCGTCTCGTGTAATGAGAGGACAAACAGCCAAATTGAGTTTATCCCGGTGTGTTACCTGAAGATGGCGCCAAGCACATGGTTTTTGCCCCAAATTTAAAGTTTCGACAATCATGCACTAAAATGTCAAAGTAATGACCAGGAAATGTAGACAGTATTTGGAGACACCAGTTTATACAGTTTGGATGCAAAAAAATAAAAAAAATTAAATAGTGTTGAATTATAATTGAATGTATTTGTGTTATGGGGGGTTTCCCCAAAAAACATGGTTTCGTCATTGTTGTCAATTACGTAATTTGACACGAGATTTCAGCCTCAGCCAATCATTCTCCTAACCTCATCCGCTGTCAACGTGTTAAGATGCGCTCGTTTTAAGACAACAACGACCCCGGTGGGTTCGCAACGTGGTCTCTCCTGTTGGAACAGTGAACTCCGCCCACTCGGTGAAACGAAAGAAAATAACGCCTGGCGCACACCGTGACGCCAGGCTACAAGCTAAGCTAGTTTACATGCAGATCAGTGCTTCTGATACTGTGTCGTTCATCTCTTTCCCCCGTTTGGGCACAACCCCGAAGACCCTGAGACGAAGAGAGACCGTCCTGGCCCGTGTAGAGGACCCGCTTTCCATTTTTTCATATTTGTCTGTGATGTATGAATGGATATTTGACGGAATATCGTCGTTGTTTGAGCCAGCCGCGGAGCAAACCCGCCAAGCTAATAACGGTGAGCTGACAAGCACGATAGCGCGGTGGCGAGGGAGCCACGGCAGACCGGTCAAGAGGAACTACCAGAGGTTAGTAAGTAATAACCGATCAGAAAACACTCGACTGTCATCGATATATTTCCCTGACTAACTTAACTTTGCTTCTGTGGGTGTAGGTAATATAACTACTATTATCCTAGCAAGCTAGCGCAACTTGATGATGATGAGTTCCTAATGGGTGCTATAAGATTCATCAGAAGCGACGTTGACAGATATTCACTTGTATTCGTAATGTAGAAACAGCTAAAAAGTAAAAGCAAATACAGCGCATGAGAATTACTGAGATTTCATTAAATTTAAATCTAAGCATGACTCAGCATGTGGGTATCACTTGTAGCCTAATTATGCCGCAGAAGCATTTGTATAATTTAGAACAGTACACGCAAACAAATGAAATGTTTGTCATTTTGTTTTTCTGTCCCTTTTAGTGTTGATGCTGCAGACAGTCTTGGCCAGAGCGAGGAGGTTGCGGCAAAAAGACGAAGACGAGGTTTGTGTAGTAGGGGGGGGGGGGGGGTCATTACTTTCTTGCACTCTGCAAATGACGTGTTTGATAATTTAATCTTTTTTTTTTAACCAGATGTGGTGATAAGTTTTATCAAGAAGACCGTGGCCGGGGTCGCAAATCTACTCCGGTTGCGCAAACCATTGCTGTCAAGCCCCAACAAGCACGAGCAATTTAAGGACACTCAGGTGGTGGGGGGGGGGGGGGGGGGGGTTGGTTATTTATTTATGTATGTATGTATGTAGGGTGCATGATATATGTTGTCTCTTACCTTACACAGATTCCACTTAATTTGTCAGAAAAATATTGATTGAATACTATCTTCATTATTTCAGTGTTTTTGTTTGGTGTTGTGCAGTCATATTTTTTAAAGTACAAAATGGAAAGTAGATAAAATCCTAGAAGGGGAAAAAAGAAGGACAGACGGCTTGTTTTGAATAATGTCGTTGTCATGCACTTTTTCTGTAAGCAAAGGGGGAGAACCTTAGCTTTTTGAGTAAAACTAACATGGGGCTTTTTGTTGAAAAATAAATAGCTTTCAATAACATCATTTCCTGTGTTGATCCAGTCTGTCACTCTGGGAATCGATGAGCTGCACACGCCGTGGCTGACGAGCTCTGACTGGAGAATGGGTGTGTAAATTATGAACACAAATGCTATTTATTGCTTTCTGTATAATCTGCTGTAATTTGGTTCATTCTCCGCAGATACACCAGGGACAGGAATGAGCGATAGGGCTGCACCTAAGCCTTTCCAGAGCTCCTTGCCTCCTTTAATGAGGAAATTTGGGCAAGTAGTTCATTTTGACAAGGTGGATGAGGACAAAAGGAGCAAAAATGATATGTCCTAAATGTAT
>NC_135432.1:62839113-62954113 GCF_051991255.1 Vanacampus margaritifer
CTGCATGTTTAAATTCATGCTTTAAAATGTGATTTTTGAGTTTCCCCCCTGAAATAAAAGTTAATATGTATTGTTTATTGCATGTACCTCTGTATACATGTCATTATTGTATGTGTGTGTGCGTGTAAATGACAATCTTAACATTTACATCACTTTTGCCACTCGTGTACAGGATTCTTTCATACAGATTTTCTATTTAAAAAAAGAAACAGTTTTGTTTATATATATATGTGAACCACATATATTAACAGGCAGAACAATCAAATGTTCTTCCACTATAAGACTAAAGCGGTACACAATCTGTATACCTACTTCTTTTTTCTAAATCGATTTGCTAAGTAGTGGCAGGTATGCCGTGATATATATATTTTTGTGTCTCCGATGTCTTATTTTTGCAGTCTTCAGGCGGAAGTACAATATTTTATTTAGAAACCGACACCGGAAAAGAGCTAGACCCTCTTGTCTTTTTTTGTCCACACCTCTCACTGACCAACCAAATTCAGATCAAACCAGTATTGGTAGACGGTGCCGCTGAGAGACCATTTGAGCTTTTAAGAAATACACAATCAGTCGTTAGAGCACATTTTGCTCGCTTTTTAAAAAGCGACTCGTAACGTGAACATGAGCGACACCGAGAAAGAGTTCAAGAAGGTGAGTTTCTTTTGACTCTTAACGAAAATACCGAGCGGGGAAAAAGACGTATATGCTAACGTTAGCGTGTTAGCTCCAGTGTTAGCTTTGTTTAGCCGTCGTGGTTAAGGCAACGCGTCATCTGAGCTGTGAACAAGAATGTCTCATTTTTGCATATTTTTGTTCTGGTGTAATTAATTACTTTTTTTCCTGAAGTATAACGTGTATTTTTTTCCAAAGCATGTGGCCTACAACGAGCCGTCGACCTAAGACTAGGCCGCGACGCCTTGATCCATGCTTTCATTCAACCGACATTAGCGTAACCTACATTGAAAGCTATGGTTAAAATTGTCGAATGTGTGCCTGTAAATGTTTTTCTTTTTTCAGCAATGCTCTATGTCATATAATGATCTTCTTGTGACAAAGGAGTAGTTGGAGCGACACTGAAAAGAAAAGAAAATAGAGTGAAGTATAACTACGAGAAAATGGCGGTCTTAGTGTTGCGTTCAGTTTCGTGTGGGAATTTTTAGATTTACGTGTTAAACGAAATACAGAGAGTCCGGAATGTCCCTCACAATTAAAACATATATTACGAGAACAAATGAAGATGTAGTTTACAACATTTATCTACTTTTATAAATAACATTGTATTTCAAACGTTGGCTCATAATCACGTTTGTGTGATCTAAATACAAATAATAAAATCACAACTCCTTATTTTGTATTATTTCCAGATATTTTGTATTAATTTTCTATAATTTTTTTGGGAAGAGACTGGACTCCCTGTATTGTTTCACCCTCCCCTCTGAATTGTACAATGGCCACGTCGTCTAGATTTATGTAAACATTAATTCTAATCTATCCTTTTAATTTCTAACATGCTCAAAGTCAGACAAAATAATACCTGCACATCCATGAACATCTGTGTCTTCATTCGATTGTCGCGGGGTTAAGAATTGCTTGTGGTAGGAAACGGTAACATGTAGGGGTGTGAATTGCCTAGTACCTGGTGATTCGATTCGTGTCACGATTCGATTCAATACCGATTAATCTCAATACGAATCTATAAATTGATTATTGCGTTGTTGTTTTTTACTCACATTTAGAAAATATTATATAATAAATATGCATTTAACAAACAGGTTGCAGTTTGTTTCATGTCTGAACAGCACTGAAATAAAAATATTAAGACTTAATGTTCCATTAATATAACATTCTTCCATGCTTAATGTGTGAATCCATACCCTAAGTAAGACGTTTTGTTGATTATTCCCATAAAAAATTGGTTTAAAAATCGATTCGGCTGCATATCGAATTGATTCGAGAATTGCACGCTGTAATATCGCGATATATTGCCGAATCGATTTTTTTCTAACACCCCTAGTAATGTAATTAACCAAAACTAAATTCTATAACAATTCAGCCTAATTCCCTTTACAGTGGCCAAATAATACGTAATCTAACTTTTATTTTATTGACGTTCCATCATATGGATTACTGTGGGGGGGAAATAAAAATGTTTTAATAATAGGTGAATTTATAGTCCACCACAAAACCAAAAAAAAATCCGAACATAGCCATACTTTATTTTTGTAGTGTTTGCTCCTTTCAGTGTGCCCTCTAATATACTCCTTTGTGCATTGTTGCTCTTATCTGGTAATGCTGTTGTTTTCTTTGTGACACTTGGTATTTAAATGCAAACAAACCAACCAACTTGCCTTATCACCCCCCTTGTTTGTTCTTTGTCAAGGTTGAGGTTGGAAGAAAGAAAAAAAGGTGGAAGACGTTTCAGATGCGAAGTTGTTAATGTTTGAAGCCAATGCCGTTGATGCATGCTAATGTATTGGGAGCAGGAAAAAAGAAGTGCTCAAGATCCTATCCCTCGACTAGTGTTGTAATGGCAGATGGTAAAATTGGGGAAGAGGAGCAAAAAAGACGTCGTAATGTCAAAGAGAAGAAAGAAGAAATGACGGGTTGTTTTGAAGTTATGAAGTAAAAGAAGTTATGAAGTTATGATCAGAAGTTTGGCCGGGTAGGAGTAATTTCTTAACAGCCTATTATATTGCTACTCTCTTTTCTTTCTCTAAATCATGCATGTTAAATGTTCCTCCTATGTAACTCACTCGCTAGCGCCCCCACACACTCATTTATCTCAATCTGCTTCTCAGCTAAATAAGTACATTGTCAATGTATTTGATATGTATTTCATCCACAAAAATATGCTAATAAAAAAAAAGTCCTTCTAAAAGGGTTTTATGGGCGAGTGGAGTCACATATTTTTGTATCATTCTTTCTTGACACCGTTGTGGCTTGTTTTGTTTTAACTCTGCTGTCCGGTTTGTGCAGGAGCCACAGTCTGGCTCGGGGAGTTCCTCCCCACAGCGATCGGCAAAATCTGCTAGCCGCTCGCCGGCACGCTCCAAGGAGGGTTCCCAGCATTCCAGGTCCAGGTCGCGCTCACGCTCCAGATCCAAATCCCGATCTCGGTAAGACCCCCGCAAGGCCAGATACATACATCGTCATGAAAAGCGATACCTATGTATTTTAACTCTTTCACTGCCACTGACGTTTAAAGACGTCAAGTAAAAACCTACGGAGCGCTGCCAATGACGTCAAAAGACGTCATCCATTTTTAAAAAAAAAAAAAATATATATATTTGAAACGGGTGGGGGGAAGCCTTCCGCATCTCTGGTGAAAGTTTCAATTAGGTCTGTTGTGCCTAAGGACTATTTTTGGCCCCTAGAGGGCAGCGATGACTGTCTTTTGACAAGATCGGGTGGGCGTCAGTAGAGGCGGAGCTAGAGCGTCGAGCAGGAGATGAGAATGTTAGACAAAGGAAAAATGGCGACCGGTTGCGGCAGCTCACGCCCGAGCCGTTTTGCCCCAAAATGGGGCAATGCTGGTATCATCCTGACTCTGTTTGGTGACCTATACCATTATCAGCCGCCCCCCTGCAGTGACTAGAAATGAGAAACTATCTGAATACAAATTTGCAATTTTTCAAAACTACAATCGTAAAAAAAAAATCATCCACTAGTACATATTTAAAAAAATAAATGATTTAAACGCTATTATGTTTATAAATAAATATTATTTATGTGTATATACTGAGTTTTTATGACTTTAGCGATGGCTGGAGCGCGCCACCTGTTTCACAACCAGGAAATGGGCGTGTGCAACGGTTGCTCCATGATCTGTTTCTCCTTGGGTGCATTAAAGTTTTTAAAAAGAAAACAAAGAAAGCCGTTTTCTTTTTCGGTTGTTGCTTCAGGTCTTTCTGATGCACTGCTGTTGATATAGCGCCTCCATAATGGCGCAACACTGCACCTGCAGTTAAAATGTGTTGCTGCCGAGCTCAATCAACACAGCTGGGGTGCGATATCAGTGGCTCAGGCTGGAGGGTGGTGAGCAATTTAGGTGGAGGTGGCCGCCTCTGAATTTCGGACACAGGAAAAACCCTAGTTACAATCTTGGTGCATTTCTGCATTTTACGAATTACGATGATCCCCTTTTAATCCGATCAAGCTGTCCGATGTCTAACAATGTAGGAGTTGTGCCGATTTGTGTAAAAATCAGGAATGACTTCTTCTTGACGTGAGCACGGCATCTTTTTCTTAGGTCCCGTTCCCACCGGAGCTCGCGCAGGAACTATTCCCGCTCTCGCTCCCGCTCCCGCCGTCGCCGTTCCCGAAGCCGCTCTGGCAGCCGGCGGAGGAGCCACAGCCGCTCGCCCATGTCCAACCGCCGCAGGCACATTGGCAACAGGGTAACTACACATTGTTTCTTGTTGAGTTTAGTAAATGGCTAAAATAATGGATTAATAAATTTATTTATTTAACGGTAAAAACTGCTTATTGCTGAACTTGCGTCCTGCCGCCAACAGGCCAACCCTGACCCAAACATCTGCCTGGGCGTGTTTGGCCTGAGCCTGTATACCACCGAGCGGGACCTGCGGGAAGTGTTCTCCAAGTACGGCCCCCTGGCGGACGTCAACATAGTGTACGACCAACAGTCCCGACGCTCCAGGGGCTTCGCCTTTGTCTACTTTGAGAACTACGAGGACTCCAAGGAGGCGAGTATTGGTCATTTGGAAATTTTTGACTTTGGAGTGTCTGCTGTTGATGAGGGTGACATGCTAACACCAGCGCGTGTGTTTAGGCCAAGGAGCACGCTAACGGAATGGAGCTGGACGGCCGGCGAATCCGCGTGGATTTCTCCATTACCAAACGAGCGCACACCCCCACTCCTGGCATCTACATGGGACGACCCACATAGTGAGTGTCAACATGACCCCACACTGTTGGTTGGAAAATCGTTTTTTTTTTTTTTCTTTCTATGATGTCACTAAGATTCTTTATTCCGTTTTCAGCGGAGGTGGCGGCGGCGGCGGCGGTGGTGGTGGTGGCGGCAGCGGCGGCAGCAGCGGAGGTGGTGGAGGCGGTTCATCAAGGCGCATGTCAAGGGACTACGACCGAGGCTACGACAGAGGTTACGATCGCGGTTACGATCGAGACTACTATCGCTATGAAGACCGGGAGTACCGATCATACAGGTAAGATGTTTTGCATCCAGTTATCTCATGCGATTGATGGTTGATATTAAATTGCTTTGATTTGTCCAACAGACGAAGATCTCCGTCGCCGTACTACAGCAGAGGCTACCGCTCTCGATCCAGATCACGATCCTACTCCCCACGTATGTTTGACTGATAATTGTTAATTGGCACACAGGATTACTATATTTCCTCAAATAGTAGGTGGCAGCTTGTGTTTTGTCTACGCGGCTGCGGAGAGCACCAAAACTCAAGTATAAGGAAAGCATTAATTTTATTTGTAAATATGTTTTATCTTGCACAGTGGTATCTCCAAATTCATACAATTTAGACTTCAATTTTGACAGATGCCAAAATGTACTACATAGAAATGGAGATTGATAAAACAAAAATTCAATATCTAAAGTATTATGAATATAAATATTCATGATGAATACAATTTTAACGGAAATAGGCAAATGTAGTACTGTACTGGAAGAGAACTTTTTTGGGGGGGTAACTGCACAAATGTTAGAAAGTAAATGTCACATCTGAGGCAAATTATTTGAGGAAAAGCGGTATAATGTATGGACTGAATCACCATTTTTAATTCTCCTCCTTCTTTCCCATAGGTCACTACTGAGCAGTGAGTCGTCCATGTTTTTTTTTTTTAGATGTTTTGACCAGAACACAGCATACAAAGACATACACACACTGAAATGCATGGGGGGAAGAAATGACCTCAGAAATTCCAAGGAAAACATACACAACGTTCCTGATTTTGAAAGTTTTGTTGCTGAAATCTGGACACTTGTTCTTTGGAGACGGAACCAAAAAAAGATGACATTTAAAAGAATGGATTTTTTTTTTATAGTGTAAAAGTGGCTTTGGTGTCTGGGTGTGTTTTTTGTTTTGTTTTTATAAATAAATTTTGTCCACTTCACGTGTGGTAGATTTGAATGTAGTTGCTTTACTTTTGTTTAAATCATTTTCCCTGCCATAATGTCTGTCCACATTACTCTTAGTAATACAGCTATCGTGATCTCTATTCATTATAAGGACACAATTCATAGAGCAAGTTCTGACGATGTTAAACATGGTGAGCTTCCATTAGGTTTTCTCAATGTTGTGGAATAGAAATTCCGGCCACACTAAAATGTGCATCATGGCTTGCGTCCCTTCTGCAGTTGTTCATATACAGTATTTTGGAGGTCTGATTTGTATGCGTCATAATTGGTCATGGATTTTCAAATAAAAGTTGAAAGCATTGCCATCAGTCTTGAGTATGTTTTTCATTTGCACGTTTCTCCCAAATTTAAGTCTAAAAAATTAAGATGTTTTTAATCACTGATTGGATTTGTGGAAATTGAATTTTGGAAAAATAATTATTATATAACTGTTGTTTTTGCTACTTTGAAGAAACCAAACCACGTTTTTCCAGTCACTAAGTCAGAGATATGTTCAATAATAAGACGGATACTGCACATCTTATCAAAGTTAAGTGAACCATTGTTTCAGTGGATATTCCAAGCCAAGAAAAAAATGTCTCTCCAACCAACCAATCAGAGCGCACTCATGTCAAACCCGTTTCTAATAATGATCTTTCAAGAGTGGATTTTGTTGGGTTAAATGCTCCTCAAGCGAAGAAAATTGTGAAAGTTCTTCTATGGTGTATTAAAATGCGACTATGCTTTGAAGTATGTTCTGGTGTGTGTGCTGTATTTAATTTATACATACTTCATTAATTCGGTGTTAGTAAATGTGTACTAAATGTACAGCACTTTGTATTATGCAGAAATGGTTGTTTTGCTAAAGTGCTTTATAAATAAAGTTAAGTTTAGTTGTGACGCAGCCACTCGCTCTCGCATACCTGCCAAACCACCGCCGGTAATTATCTTCCTAGAGTGAATTGTTTTGGGTAGATAAAATTTGAAGAGAAGAAATGGTGACAGCGCTTTTAGTGTTATTTTTCTCTACAAAAGCGACATTCGCGTCGCCTAATTGTGACGTAATTTTCGCTCTCGCACCAACCAATCGGAAACCTCGCTTCCCTAAACACTTCCGCTTAGCTTTCGCTGCAGCCTGTCTGGTCTTTCCCAGCCGTGTGGTCCGTGTGAGAGCGCCTATCGCTGACGTGTGCGGCACGTAGAAACAAAAATAAAGGTACACATGAGAATGGTTTATACACTAAAACGCAAAACCTGAAGTCTAAGCTTAGTGTCTGCGTGGAGAGTCGCTCAGCGACTCGTTCGGACATATTCCGGAGTGGCACCTTGTTAGCTGCCTGCTAACGATAGCATAAATCGTGTTCGAATGAGTGAGTGCAGCAGCTCCACGTTTTGACTACAGCTAGCGTAAAGCTACGTAGCAATAAAGTGTCTCTTAAAGCGATTAATAGTCGGGATATTGCTCATGGGAATGTGCCGTGGCTGAATCGTAACCTGACGCCACTCTTGCAGATGCCACCAAAGAAGGGAGACGCACCTAAGGCGCCCCAGTTGATTGGACGCTTTGGGACGTCGCTTAAAATCGGAATTGTGGGACTGCCAAATGTCGGGTAAGTGCAAATAGACGAACGGGAGGCGTATTTGTTGTTAATATATATTTTGTTTGCAGGAAATCCACTTTCTTCAACGTGTTGACCAAAAGCCAAGCAGCAGCCGAGAACTTCCCCTTCTGCACCATCGACCCCAATGAGAGCAGAGTGCCTGTCCCTGATGAACGCTTTGATTTCCTCTGCCAGTATCATAAACCAGTCAGGTGTGTCTGTGTGGGTTTTATACAGAATGTTATTTGCAGTGGATAGCAGCCGAGCTACCTCGGAGAGTAATCTTTGAATGTCTCACGATTCGATTCCAATTTTTGGGTCTGCGATTCGATTCAGAATCGATTTTCGATTGAGAACGATTTTCTATTCAAAATTATTTGATTGACAATTATTTTTGTTTCAATCTGTGGATGTGCAAGGAATTGTAATGATCTACTCCAGTCTGACTCGCTAATGCTAATTAGCGCGCTAGTCACGGCACTTTTATCACTCTAAAGAACGGCTCCACGCTGGAAAAAAAACAACTTTTATTGGAATAACTTGATTGTGACTTTTTTTCTTCTACTCTCTAATGTGGCTACAACTTAGCAGTGTATTAGACCGCGTGGAACCACACTGCCCCTCAGTGGCCAAACCGGGTACAACATGAACAGCACTCCAAAGACAGTATAAAATAATTTAAATAAAATTGATTTTGGGACATTTAAAGTTGATTCTGAATTGTACTAAATGAGAATCGAGAATCGATTTTTTTTTTTGGGGGGGCACACACCTACTGACTCCATCTCATGACATCACTCACTAGGCCACGCCCCATTCACTGTCATTAATGATTGAATATACTTGTCACACCAACAATTGAATCGTTTGAGAATTGTAGTTTGCCCAAAAGCGCTGCTGATTTAAAAAAAAAAAAAAAAAAGTAGTTTTAGTTCAGTTCTGGTGAGAGTAGCGGGGAAGGTTGACTGTACACCATCGATGACGCGCTACTGCCATCTCCTCCTCAGTAAGGTTCCCGCTTTCCTTAACGTGGTGGACATCGCCGGCCTTGTAAAGGGCGCTCACTCGGGACAAGGGCTGGGGAACGCCTTCCTCTCCCACATCAGCGCCTGTGACGGCATCTTCCACATGACACGTGAGTCCGTGTGTGTCTGCCCCCGCAGCTGCTGTGACCCAAGAACTTGAGTGAAACGCACAGGTGCAGCTCAGAGCGCTGAACCTTAACACTTTTTTGTGGCACTAACAAGAACCATAGCAATAGTGCTCCAAATACTACTACATATTAAATAGAAATATATTAGAAAGTGTTGGACGCAAATTTGAAAATGATGCACAAATGGTAGATGAAAATAAGAAAAAATGCACAAATAATAGGGAGGGACAATACACAAACGTTTCAAACTATGTTATGACAAAAGTGTTGGATAATAAACAAAAAAAAAAACACATACACAAGTTAAGGGAAATATATATAAACATTGATAAAATAAAAAAGTGTTAGATAAAAAATTCAAATGTAGTAAATGAAAAATGTACAAATATTAAAATGTAAACGGATTATGTTTGTTAGAATGTACACAAATGCTTTTCAAAATGCAAAACATTAGGCAAAACAAATCTTTAAATTAAAAAACAATGGGAAAATAGAAAAAGATAAAAAATATTTTATAACATGACACTGGAAAATAGTACAAATAAATATTAGACCAAATATGTACAAAAATATTTGGCGAATACTGAACAAAAACCTTTAAAAATGATACAAAGGTGTTTTGCAAAAAAATAAGATGAAAAACCCCACAAATGTGACCAAAAATGCAAAATATATTGTATGAAATATGTTGATGGAAATTGATGGAATATTCAAAAATATTTTTTGGGGGAAAAAATACAATAATAGTCAGTAAAAAATGGCAAATATGAGAAAAAATAAATAATAGATAAAAAATACACAAGCATCTAAAATGGAAATGTATCACAAAAATAAAGGATACAAAAAATTAGATCAAAAGATGTAAATTACATAAAGAAAATACAATAATAGTTGGTCGATGAGGGAAAATTAGGGGGGGATTGACAAAAGCAAGAATATGTATTGAAAAATACAAACATTTGAAAATAATACAAATGGTACATGGAAAAAAAATAGATGAGAAAAAAATTTTTTTTTTGAATGAGCTGCAGCTGTATGATGCTCTTTTGAAGACAAACAAAATGCAATAATCTGCCCCACCCTCTTCTGTGTGTGTGTGTGTGTTTTTTTTCCCCCCCTCCAGGTGCCTTTGATGACGAGGACATCATCCACGTGGAGGGCAACGTGGACCCGGTGCGGGACATGGAAATCATCCACGAGGAACTGCGGCTCAAGGACGAGGAAATGATCGCGCCCATCCTCGACAAGCTGGAGAAGACGGCGGTCCGAGGCAACGACAAGAAGCTCAAACCCGAATACGTACGACCGTCGCACCGTTGTCGTCCTTATGGACGGAAGTGAGGTGAAAAAAACGAGCGCCTTCTCTCTCCAGGACATCATGTTGAAGGTGAAGAACTGGGTGGTGGACGAGAAGAAACACGTGCGATTCTGCCGCGAATGGAACGACAAAGAGGTAGGCGGGCGGGCGGGCGGGCGGCCCGCTCGTTCTCGTGTGACGGTCGCACGCTGCTCACTTGAATTGTGGCTCTTTTCCAGATCGAGGTTCTGAACAAGTACCTGTTCCTCACATCCAAGCCTATGATCTACCTGGTCAACCTCTCCGAGAAGGATTACATCCGGAAAAAGAACAAGTGGTATGTATTTGTTCGAGTGAGATTGTGTGTTTTTATTTGTTTATTGGTAGGTTTTTGTAAATCCAGACTTACTCGCGGCTAAGCTAACAAGAGATTTTTTTTTTTTTTTTTTTTTGCGGAGACTGAGTAAAAATCCAACATGGCTACTAGCCAAAGAAAGACAGTAGTAAATGACGTATGTCGTTGTTGCGGGGAAAACTGCAGCTGTTGAAATGACGTCACGCAAATCGACGAATCTGATTGGTCGGCCTGTTTTCAGCTATGTTTTTGGACGGCCTGTGTTAGACCCGCTTTCTTTTTCGAGAAAGTGGGTGTGGCTTGCCAGGCTAAGGTTTTTGTTAGTCCCTTTTGTTTTGGTTGTATGGTTTTATTTTTTGTTTCTGTTGTCTTGTGAGTTTTTGTGTCTCTTTTGCTTGTTTTTATGTGGTTTTATTTTTTTACGACTTTTTGTTTATGTTTTGAGTGAGTTTGTATTATGTGTGTGTTTGTTTATTTTCAAGTGTGTTATTGTTTATGGGTAGGTTTTTGTTAGCCTTTTTTTGGATGTGTGATTTTATTGTTTGTGTTTTTGTGTGCTTTTTGTTAAAATGTTGTATGTAAGGTTGTTTTTTGTATTTGAGTATTTGTGTTTTATTTTGGGAGTGTGTTTTTTTTGTGTTGGTTTTTTAGTATGCTTTGTTTTTTGTTCATGTTTGTTTTGTGTATGAAGTTTTTTTTCTTTTGGTTTAATTTTTGTTAGTATTAATTGTTTTTTGTTTTGTTTTGTCTGTCTGTTTTGTGTTTTTTTGTTAGTGTATGTGTGTGTAGTTTTCTTATGTGTGGAATTCTTGTCTTTTCTTATCTTTATTGTATTTATTTATTTTACACAGTGGATATTCCCCTGGCCAGCCTGCGAATAGGAAAAATCCGTGTACAGTATAATTTATGCCCATTATAATTGCTCAAATTTATTTTATTTTTTTTTAACAACCCCAACATTCTTGAATAAGTGGTGCTTTACCGCCAAAAAGCGTTTTCCATGAAAAATGTGGGTTGCATCCCCCCCAAGGAAAAACATTTTAAAATGTGCTGCAAAGGTGTGAATCCGCGGATGCTGAACTGTGAGTTATACGAGCATCCACTAACTTTTCATTTTGCTTTGTGTGATTGTGTGTGGATTTTGTTCTACAGTGTTTTTGTATTTGTGTGCGCACAACGTGTATGGTTAGCTCGCCTGCCTCGGGGTCAGGAGATCCGGTTTCAAATCTCCATTGGAACATCGCATGCGTTGATTTCCCAAATTAGGTTCACTGAAGACTCTATATAGTCCGACCATTGTCTAAAATGTGCTTTGCGATTGGCTGGCGACTAGTCTCGGATGCACCTTACTTTTCATTCTCAAATTAGCTGGCTCATGACCCTTATGAAGACAAGCGCTCTAAAAAAAATGATGTCGAGGTGAGCGTTGTCTTGTTGTAAGTCACATCTCCTCTCTTCTCTGAGGTTGGCTAAAATCAAGGAGTGGGTGGACGCTCACGACCCGGGCTCCATGGTGATCCCCCTCAGCGGAGCCTTGGAGTCCAAACTCTTTGACATGGAGCCGGAGGAGCAGATAAAATACTGCGAGGAACACAAGACGCAGAGGTGACAGACTCTTCCCGTGATTGGACCATTTAGTCGTCCATCAATTCTGAGTGAAGGGTGATTGCGTAGAAATAATGATGGGAGTGACTTCCTGTAAGACATTGAGCAGTAAACATTTGTTTCCCGGAGTGGTTTATTTGAATGTCATTTTGCGTACAGCCATGTAGAAGTACGAAGGTCAAACAATCTTTTGGGAATTGTTTTTTACTTGATTATTAACAGGGATGTGATTTTTCCGCTAATTCGCGGAATTCCGCTTTTTTTATCTCCCCCCCCCCAAAAAAAAATTCCGATTTTTTTTTTTTTTTTTTTTTTTTTTTTTAGTAGTTCATTGTGTATGCACATGACTCCGACAGATAACATCTTCTGCTATAACAAAGACATTTGTGGTATGCTCTAATATGAGTTACTTTTCATTTGGTCATGATACAATTATTTGTTCATGAAATTTGAACTCTTCAACATTATTTATGTGTTAACTTAGTAATCACATTAGTTAGATATGATGATATTCTCAGTGATAGTTTTTAAAAGCAAAGGCAGTCCAATGTTTTTGAATGTGACTGATTTTGAGTTGACTAAAACTGCCATTTTATATGGGATAGTTCAATATACATTGAAAATTGATGCTGTTGTTTTGTCTATTTCTTTGTCATGTGAGTGCATTGAAAGTACTTAAAAACACGGAAAACCCCTTGCCCCCCCCCCTTGTCCCCCCACCAGGGCACTGCCCTGGACCTAGCTGGGTGCCAGCGGCCCCCAGACCCCCGGCAAAATTTTCAGATAATTTCACTTTGGTCAAATCACATCCCTGTATTAATACTTACTGACATTTTTTGTTTGCATCATTGACAAATACACACTCTTTCTAATATATGCATTACAAAAATAAATAAACCTAAGCTAAAATGAAGCATTTCATGAAAAACGTAATTTACTATTATAAACCTGGTCAAATTGGTTTCCTTCTAGTGTCCTGACCAAAATAATCAAGACGGGCTACGCGGCACTCCAGCTGGAGTACTTCTTCACCGCGGGACCGGACGAGGTGCGAGCGTGGACCGTCAGAGTAAGTGCATCAAACGGACTAACTGGTCCTGAGCTGAGTTTTTTTCTTGGTCTTTTTCTGACTTTCTGCAATGCCTGCATCAAAAAATGCACATAGACAAAAACACACCCATGGACACCCAAGCTCGCACAGAAACAAAAATGCACAAAATTACAGTTAACAAAAACAACAAAAAAAGATTTCCAAGGCTACAAATGGAAAACAAACAGTCTACCCTGAACATTAAGCTCAGAAGGGAGAAAGAGATAAATTTCCCGGGATTTTTTTTTTTTTTTATATTCTCAGTGTGTTGTGTCTGGTTATTATGCAACATTAATCGCAGTGTTTTTATCGTCGCAACCTAACAGAACGGCAGCAAAGCTCCACAGGCGGCCGGGAAGATCCACACCGACTTCGAGAAGGGTTTCATCATGGCCGAGGTGATGAAGTTTGTCGACTTCAAAGAGGAGGGCAGCGAAAATGCAGCCAAGGTACGGCGTGTCGGGAAGAACGACTCTTGAGGGTCAATAATCAAAGTTGAAATTTTTTTGTTTTATTTTCCACAACAAGGTAGAAGACAAAACAAGTCATTTTTGATCATGTACTGTATAATGTTTTCATTCCCTCAACCCTCTTCCATAGGCTGCGGGCAAATACAGACAACAGGGTCGCAACTATGTGGTGGAGGACGGTGACATCATCTTCTTTAAATTCAACACACCTAACGCACCCAAGAAGAAATAAGAATGTGAAGAATAATTTTTAAAGAAGAGAATGCCATCCACACTTTGCTTTTTATTGACCACACAAAGAAAGGCCTTCAATCCACTCCGGAAATCATGTGGACCGTCAACGCTGCCCTGAAAAAAAAGAAAAGAAAAAAAAAAAGTCAGCCTCATCATCAATACACACGCGTCAATAAAATGTGACAAAACCCACTCATGATTTCATAACTTTTTTTTTTTTACATAAATTTCTAATTTCAAGCTACAGCGTAAACTTTTGTTACCTTTGCCCCATTACAGAGTTCTTGTTGCTTATCATTAGCCAACCAGCATCATTGCACAAGTCAGAGGTTCTTAAATGTTTGACACACAAAAAATACTTTGCTGAGCTCTCCAACTACCACCATAAGGACCAACATTAAAATACTACTAGGTCTTCATGAAAATGTTTTAGCTTTTTGTGTCTGCGTAGCCTCAGTCATTCAGGTCATGATAATCCACAAAGGGTATATCGAGGCAACTGGACTTTTTTTTTTCTTATTTTCCAAAATCGTTCGAAAAGGACAGGCAATTGTGCTATTAGGCTAACAATGCATAGTTATCCGCTTGGATGTATGATTTCATTTTTGTCAAGCTTGACATCCCAGGCTCATATTTTTTTTAATGGAAAATAAAATGGTGTCAATGAAAAAAATATATGGATAAGTAAATACTGTTAACACCCCATGCAATAAATTAAACTATTATACAGGGTGTTTTCTAAGTATCTCACTTGATTACCTTGGTTACCTTGTATCTCAATGACTGTTGAAGATATGAAAACACAACTTCTATTTCCTGAATGGAATTGATCTTAAGTTTTTGTAGAAGAGTGAAATTCCGTTAGTGTACAATATATAATCAAATCACATTTTCGTTACCAATTGAACGTGGGTTTTTTTACATTTGAATCTAATTTCATAATTTGTTAAAAAAAATAAAAATCTAACCTATCAATCCTTATGTGAAAAGTATCTGTATTTAAAGTCAAATATCTGCAATATGTTCTAAGTGTACCTACTAGTTCTAAACACGGTATTTTGACAATCTGATTAATTAAATAGAATAATCCACCCGTTTTAAACCATGGAGGCTGACATTTTAATGCAGCACCGCCCCCTGCTGTCGACTCAAATTAACGTAAACTTGCCCATTGTGAACGGCCATACGATTACCCATATATATTTTTGAAAGTTGATAATTACACAATATATCCATATATACACATTATTTATTTGTTATGTTTAAAGACAAACAAACTAACAAAAAAGTTCCCTTCGTTCTTTTTCTAACTCCCCCAAACAGGAACCACACGTCCTTTAAAAGCGAATGACATCTGTGGCCAACCAATCACGCGTCGACCAACTGGCACCTTTAGCCAATCGCTGCAAAGAAGAAAGGTGGGACGTCCTGTAATGTGATGCAGATTACACGGTCGACCACGCTAAGTCCCTCCCCTTTGTGTTTCCCGCACCGTCAATCAAAATAGGAAAAAAAAATCGACCCGAATTCACCGATCAACACTACTAGCCCGTCCATGATAAAATGATCATGTTTGGAGTTTAACGGCTTTGAAAAACGTCCCAGTTCGGGATGTAAACTGTTGAAACAGTTAACGCATCGACGTAGGGCTCGGGCGGTGAGTTTTATTGACTGGAGGTGCGTCTTTTTTAAAGCTTTTTTCTTTTTTTTTGCTCGGCGGCTAACTAGCTCGGCTATGGTGAGCTAGCAGCCGAGCTAGCAGGCTAGCAACGGAGTTGTAAACAGCCGTTGTCCGTGTCTCAGTGGCCTGTCTCATCCCTGCAAAGTTGACCGGAGTTGCGGCTCGGTGGGGAGAGGAGAAAGGATTGTTTTTCCAGGGGGGACCGAGCAAGAGTCGCGAGGGGGGGAGGGATGCTTTGCGGGGCTTTCAAGGCCCGACGGGAGTTGAAGATTACCGAGTGAAACAAGGGAGAAATGGCGTCCGCGGACGTGGATAGCAGTCAAAGCGACTTTCTTCAGGAAACGCAGGTAAATTCTCCACATTTTGTCGCTCTCGTGTTCTTCCATCTTGGCTCGCGTTCGGCGTTGTGTTTGAGGAGCGTAGAAGTTCACACGTTTTGAAATTTTGATGCCATTGGGGGTGGGGATGGGTGGAGGAGGGTGAAACGCCGTAGTACACTTCCTGTGTTCCCCCCACTCTCCACAACGGCCACCCACTTCTTAGCACGCTAAAACCCGCCCATAGTGGGGAGGACGCTGTGAAGCAGTCTCTCGGTTCGGCGACAGTCGCTTGGCGCCCTCTCCGCGACGAAAAGATCGGCCGTAGGAACGGCACCGACGGGATAATGTCGCTCGGCTTCGGCGTCCATAATCAAAAACAGTAGCGTTCATTTCCCGCCCATCCCCCACTCGCCTGCTAGCCACCATTACGTGAGCTAGCGGAGCTTTCGCCAGCAATTTCGCGTAAAAAACAAACAAAACTCTTTTAGTGTAATTATTTACCTCTTGTTTTTTTTTGACCAATTTGATTTAAATATGGCAGCATAATGAGCTAGTGTTTGGCATGCGTGCCTCAGTTCAACGAGTTCGAATCTGCTCGCCAGCGAGCCACCAGTAGGCCAACGTAGGTATGTGTAAAATTTCAAAGATGGAGTGATAAACACGAGGCTAGCAGATCTTTTGAAAGACAATTCATTCCGAAATGTAAATAAAACGTAAGTAAACGTAAAGTAAAACATTAAGAAGGTTAACTTATTATGAGTCTTTAAAACTAGTGAAATGCATCAAATTCTAGATAACTCTGCTAAGAGAAAAGTGGGGCGAGGTTTGACCCTTTTTTTTTTTACCCCCAGGGCTTTTCTTACAAAACAATGAATTCATGAATCTAAAAACATTTCCTTAATGGGTGTTGAAATGTCTTGAACCAATCTTCAAGTCTTAGCACAGGTGTAGGCTTGTGTATTGTGTTTAAAAAAACGAATTTCTCGTGGCAACATTTAACAAAACTAATGTTTTGTTTTTCCCAGGACTCTTAAAAGCAGACACATCTCTTTTATGTACTGTAGTAGTAACATATTTACACATGACATGACAGTACAACATATAATGGTGGACTGGTGAACCTCAAATAATTCTAGATAGTCAAGGGTCCAAGTTTAAAAAATATTATTCAAGAGCCATACAGAGTTTGCAGATGGCGGACAGATTTGTGTGGTTTAATTTGCTAATTTGTAAAGCACGCACACACAAAAAATCAAGAATTGACAAACACTCCGTAAATGGTTAAAATACATACTAAGGAATAAATATAGCATAGTTAAAAGGCATTTTTGTATTTGACGAAGTTGATGAAATTAAAATGGGAAGCGACGGAAAATGAGCCATTTTGGCGGGTCATAGAAACATCAAGGGACCTCGAAACTGCAAGCAAAAAAAAAGTGTTGATCATTCAACAATTTCTTTAAATTTTAGCAGAAACGTCTAAAATTGCAACGGGTAAAACAGGTCAAATGTGCTTATGGATTTAAACAATGATCTTACTCAACTAGAAGTTTTTGTCAACCATAATTTCAGGAACTGTCCCAGTATAACGCATTTACTAGGGCTGAAACATTTTAGGATCAAATTGCAGGTTTTCTGACAGATTAAGATTTTTGATTAAATTCACGAGTCACGATTTTCTTCAAACCAAACCAGTGCAATATTAATCAAAAGTAGCATAAACAAAACATGACAGAAAATTACATCATACCATCAAAACCTTCAAAGCTATGACTCTAATCATGCATAGACACTAAAGATCCAGTATAGTCAGACCGGGGTTAGTCTTTTTTCAGGTTTTTATAAAATGTCCCTGTACGCAACACCTACTGCTTGCTGTCATACTTTTATAAATATCGCTGGCATCGGGAGGAATCCTCATGCGTCCAAAATCATCGCTTTTTAGACGACCTCAAAGCAGCATTATTGTTCAACTCAATATTGCATCATCAAAGAGGGCAGGTCAGACTTTTTAAAAGATCGGTGATCGGCCAGAAAAATTGTGATCGGTGCACCCCTACAAATAAACACCCACCCCCCCATTTTCCACCTCCATAGACCACAGACATGTCTGCCATTCAGCTGTCGGCATCAGACCGCTGGGAGGTGTTAACGCCCGTCTCGGCCGTCAAGGATGATCCCAACGGCGGGATCGTCACGTCCAACGGGCAGTACGTGCTTCCTCTCGGGGGTCTCCCCAGCCAGCCCATCTATGTCACCGCCCCTGGGGGCGAGGCGGCGGCCAATGGTGTGTCGGGCATCCAGTATCAGGTAGGATGAAGTTTTTAGCGATTTTCATGTTTTGGAATCGTAGTCTGTGATATGTTCAAACTGTTGTTGTTGGTCAGGGATTGTTCGTAACAATAAATCCATCACATCTCAAATGCCATCTTAGAACCAAAGCACATGGTACAGTTGATATTTAATGTGGAAATAATTTGGGGGGGGGGGGGGATATCAGTTATAATGAAAAAATGCTCGTTTCAGGTCATCCCTCAGATCCAAAACGCGGACGGAACGCTGACGAGCTTCCAGACGCAAGGCTTGGATGACGGCACGGGGCAGATCCAGCTCCTCCAGGACGGCGGCCACGGCGGCATCGGAATCAGCTGCTCGGCGGCGGCCACCACGGACCTCCTGACGCAGGCGGGGCAGGTGCAGCCAATCCAGGGTCTTCCGCTGGCCGGGGGCTCGGCGTACCCCGTGGGGCTGCCCGGCAACATCACCTTCGTGCCCATCAACAGCGTGGACCTGGAGTCGCTGGGCCTGACGGCGGCGCAGACGGTGCCCATCGCCACGGGCGTGACGGCGGAGGGCCAACTGATCATGAGCGGGCAGACCCTGGAGAGCGCCGGGCGGGACGGCAAACTGACGGTGGGGGGCAACGGCAGCCAGGAGCTCTACGTGCCCGCCTCGGACGCCCCCTCGCAGCTCCCCGCCACCATCGACGGGACGGGCGTGCTGACCCAAGCCACTGCCGTGTCCGCCGGTGTGTCGGACCCGTCTTCCTCTTCGGAGAACTTTAATTCCCACCTGCAGATCCAGGTAGGTCTGGCTGAGTTGTTGATTTTAGTGGTTAATCTGACCGTATTTGTCTGAATGTTTTTTATAAATATATATATAGAATTTTTTTTTTTAATTGATGAAACGTACAGCCACATTTTTCCTCTCAATATTTGAATGCTTTACAACAGGAATGGAAATAATGGCATTTCCGTTCATTTCAGTGGGAAGGATGATTTGAGTTACGAGCATGGTCATGGAATGAATTACGCTTACATCTCAAAAAGTGGAAAATGTCCCAAATTTACCACAAATTTTCCCCTTTTTGGAAACAAGTTGGAAACTTTCTATGGGAATTTCTGGAAGTTGGGGGTAATTTAAACTAACTATCATCTACAAACATAAATGTGAATATACAAATATGACATTTCAACAGATTTGAGTAAAACTTTAGTTTTAATTCTTGAACAATTGATCAATTATTTTAATGAGCAACTAAAACATGAACATGAATTTCCCCACCCAATCAAAAAAGAGAATGCCCCCCCCCAAAAAAAATCACATTTTAAATGAAAGGAGTCCTTCAGTAAAGCTCATATCCCACTCAAGTGGCAAACATTGATTTCTCATCAGGGTTCGTTCAAGGTTCGCTAGACGTTCACCATGTTTTTTCTTGTCGCAAGGAAAATTCGAATGTTCAACATTTCCTTATGACAAAAGGAGAAAAAAAAACATTCAAACTGTTGGCAAACGAACCCGGATGGGCTTTTAGCCCGTATCCCACTGAGTGTTAAAGGTTTGCGAGTGTGCACATACCTAATGATTTTCCCCCCTCAGGCTTCGTTCATTAAAGGTTGCAAAATGTTGCAAAGATGTTCCCAAGTAATTTTTTTTGTGTGTTGAACATGCTCAAAAATTCTTTGCCACAAGAAAAACAGTTTGCAACGTTTAAGGACCCGTGATGAAAAAAAATCTTTTAATGTCATTTATCTTTGTCATAAATAGAAAAACAGCACACCATTGTCAAATTGAGTTTTGCCGATTTTTAAGAGAGCTAATATCGTCCGATGAATCGATACACGCATCTCCTGAGCGCAGCATGAGCTCCATATTCCTCCCTCTCACTCACGTTGCGCAGGTGCCCTCCTCCGTCGCCGGCGCCACCGCCACCCTCTCGCAACCCATCCTGCAGCTGTCGGGCGACTGCCAGACCCAGGTGGTAGCGGCGGGCCAGGACATGAACGCGGCCACGGGTCAGACCCTTCAGAGCGTCCAGCTGGTCAACCCGGGCACCTTCCTCATCCAGGCCCAGACGGTCAGCCCCACCGGGCAGATCCAGTGGCAGACGTTCCAGGTGGGCAAACGTGACGGCGGGCGCGGCGAGAAAGTTCTCCGACGAGGATATTTAGGCGCGTCCCGTGTTTGCAGGTTCAGGGTGTTCAGTCGCTTCAGGGACTCCAGCTGCCTCAGGGGCAGGGCCAGGCCCAGCAGCTGACCTTGGCACCCGTGCAGACCCTCCCGCTGGGCCAGGCGGGCCAGGTCAGCCTACCCAACCTCCAGACTGTCACCGTCAACTCGCTGACGCAAAGCGGGGTGCAGTTCACGCAGCAGGGTGACAACAACAGTCCGGCTGGTACGGCAGGCGCCGCATTCGTTTGGATTTTGTGAAAATGTTCATTTGAAAAATTAAAAAAACGAGCAAAGCGTGTTTGGTATCAGAAACATTTGCCATTTTCTTCCTGAGCGTGCGTCTCCTCCTCCTCCTCCGTCAACGCAGGCATCCAAATCAAGGAGGAGCCCGACTCGGACGATTGGCGCCTGGCCGGCGACTCCACGCTCAATCCCAGCGACCTGAACAACCTGCGCGTGCAGATGTCGGTCGACGACGACATGGACAACGCCAGCGGTGAGGGCAAGCGGCTGCGGCGGGTGGCCTGCACCTGCCCCAACTGTAAAGAGTCTGGAGGAAGGTGAGCAGCAGCAGCACGCTCATCTGGGGAAGTCGTTGAATGCGTCGTTTCCAGAAAGCAGAAATTCAAGTTTTGGATGCAGTGAGGATTTGTAATTGTAGCTAAGCATGTCATGAAATGAGCGTTTACATACGAAACATATTATGCCTATAATGTAAAATGATTCATGTTATTAAGTAAGTACAGTACTAGTGATAGACTGATATGTCTTTTTCAGGGGCCGATATTGATTATTAGTAGTCAAGGACGCAGATGACCGATATTTGGAGCTGATGTTCATTTTCACTAAAAGGGAAAATATTGGCATCAAAATGTGAAAAAATACAAACTCCAACTCTTTTAAAAAAAAAAAAAAATTAAGCATAGGTTTATTGTAGGGTTCGTAAACTATGGGACTTAAAAAATATCTTAGCCAATAGACATCTTTTCTTTTAGTTTTCAAACTAACAAAAAGTTCAGGAATCTTCCAAGGGGCAGTAAGTAGCATGTCTTCAAAAGTGTTAAATAAAAACTTCAACAAATAAACAGCTTCCTATTGTTTTCCAAAAGTTCAAAATATCTGACCTAGTTTCTTACTTATCTTAGTTTTAATTTCAAACAAAAACGGAAGGTGCCAAGAGTTCCCAAGGTCAGCAGCATCTCTGAAAATTTTAATAATTACTTCACTGAAGTTAACACTTTTCTAAATGGATCTATTATCGGCCATAGGGTTCTTCAAAATGGCCGATATTCGTCACAATTCTAAATATGGGCGTCGATAATCGGCCTGGCCGAGAATTGGTTTCATCCCTTTTAGGTGCAGTTGTTTTATATTATTAGAAAAAGTTTTAAGAAACAATATAACTGTTAGTTATTCTCGCATTCCTTGCAATATAAATAATTAAAGCAGAAAATGTGTTGTTTTGAAGCTGCTAGCAAGGTTTCAATGCTGCTTCACTTGCCTCCTCCCACTTCTGCTTCCACTTGCTTCTCTGCCCGCCAGCTCACTAACGTGCACAAATTTTGCTAAAAAAAAACCAAATGTTATCGGTTTAAGGTCGTCTTTGTTGACATCCAACATGAGCGAGGCGATCACCTTGCCTGATGACCCCGTTGGTGTGGCCAGAGAGGGATGATTTGACAAAGAATTTTTTATTTATTTTCCCCGATCGGTACCTGGTGTAAAAAAATGTGAGGAACCACCGATCAAGGCAGAACGCAACATGAAAACGTGTCTCCCGCACACGCAGAGGTTCCGGGCTGGGCAAGAAGAAGCTCCACATCTGCCACATCGTGGGCTGCGGCAAAGTGTACGGCAAGACGTCGCACCTGCGCGCCCACCTGCGCTGGCACAGCGGCGAGCGGCCCTTCGTGTGCAACTGGATGTACTGCGGCAAGAGGTTCACCAGGAGCGACGAGCTGCAGAGACACCGGAGGACGCACACAGGTGACACGGGCGGGCGCCGCAGTCCCATTCGAACCCTCCCCCAAAAAAAGACTCATTAATCAACTCTTTCCCGCTCATTTTCTTGGGCTTGGGTTCGAAAATTATTTATTATTCTGAAGTCGGTGCACTCGCTAGTCATTGTACCGCTGTACATTTTTGGGGGGTTTATTTGCGGCTAAGCTAACATTGCTAACTGTGTCCCCGTGCCAGGCGAGAAGAAGTTCGTGTGCGGCGAGTGCTCCAAGCGCTTCATGCGCAGCGACCACCTGGCCAAGCACATAAAGACTCACCAGAACAAAAAGGGCGGCGCGCCCGCCTCCTCCTCGTCGCCCTTGCCCGCCGACACCCTCATCACGGCCGACGGCACCACGCTCATCCTGCAGTCGGCCGCCGCCCACAACCTGGTGGCCAATCAGGAGATCCCGCTGCAGCTGGTCACCGTGGCGCCCGGCGAGGTGTTGGAATGAGGGCGGGATGGCGGACGGGTGAGAGAACTGGCCTATCACAAGGACCGCCTCTCATCTCTTTTCTGATTTTTTTTTTTTTTTTTTTTACATATGAATATAAATATATATGACAAATATATATATTTTAAGTAAGAGTTATCCAGACTTTGTTTTTGCAGTCTTTTTATAGGCCGGCGGAAGCATTCAAAATGGTTGCTATGTACACACACACACACACACACACACACACACACACACACACACACACACACACACGTTATACACAATGAAATGCCTTATTTTGTATCATAGTCGTGTATAAAATGCTGGAGGTGCATGTGTTTGTTTTTTTAATACAAAGGTCCGTCACGGAAAGATTCCCCGACATGTTTGGGAAGTGCGCTTATAGTACAATTGTTAATGTCTTTCCCAACAAAACGCCGATGCAAAAGCTCACTCGTTTTTCCTCACCATTTTAATTGTGCGCTCAAATAAAAGGTTTAAGTATAGTAGCAATGTCGCAAGACTTGCAAACATCGCTCCCCGAACGAGGCCCAGGTTGCCACGGAAATGGTTTTGCTAATGCTAGGCTAATGCCAAGTGCACATCCCCAAGTGTGTTGGGAAAGTGAATGTGACGAGTTTGACACATTTGGGAAGTGCGCTTATGTCGTTCTTGAGGTCGCCGCAGATATTCTCTGTAAAAACACCTAATGCAACACTTCACTCGTTTTTCCACATGTTTTAGTTATGCACCAAAATAAAAAGTTTTTCAACGATGGTAATGTCATGAGAACACATGCCACACCGTTTCCCGGATGAGATCAGCACTTCTGGATGCCTCAGACATGGTTTTGCGTATGCTACGCTAACGGGCTAATGCTAAGAGGATTTCACGAAATGTGTTGGAAAAAGTACAAATGTGAAAAGTTGGGTCAACACATTTGGGGAATTGCGCTTAAGGTCGCCTTCAAAACACGTAATGCAAAAGCTCACTCGTTTTTCCCACCGTTTAATTGTGCACTACATTAAAAAGGTTTCCAATTATGGTAATGTCACAAGACTTCATGTCACGCTCTTTCCCGGATGAGATCATGAATTCTGGTTGCCTCAGACATGGTTTTGCGTATGCTAGGCTAACGTGCTAATGCTAAGTAGACTTGGTCAAAATGTGACAAATGGGTCAACGCATTCAGGAAGCACACTTATGATGTCAAATCACCTAAAAAAAAAAAAGAGCAAAAAGCTCACTTGTTTTTCTCACTGTTGTGCACTAAAAATAAAACGTTTTCCGATCATGTTTAATGACCATCACTTGTGGTCGGTCGCCTTTGAGAGATTTTTTGCACATGCTAAGCTAACACTCATCCTAAGTGAGCTTCCTAAAATGTATTGTAAAAAGTTGAAATGGGGGGTGGGGGGGTGTGAACTTCTTTGCGCGTCCAGGACAGAATGTTCCCTACAATGTTTTTTTTTGTTTCTCTGAAAATTTGTGCTTTTTCCACTGCTTTTCTTTTTCTTTTTCTTTTTGCATCAGTCCAACGAAAAACATGCATCTCCTAATTGTTTTGATTTTTAATACGAAAAACAGCCAAACTTTTTTTTTTTTTTTTGGGGATGAAAGGATAAAACATACATAATGTGGAGTTGCATGTTTTTTTGTTGTACAGAATTTTAATTTTATTTTATTGGTGTATGTGGTAAATTTGCCGTTTGTGTGCTGAAAATTGGGTCAAACGGATGCAACAAATCGTAGCGGCAAACATTCCAGTCCAAATATGAGGCGGAATTCCGTTTTTGCAATAAATCGTTTGGCCATTTGTGCTTGAAAGTTAAACAAAAAACAATCATGCTATTTTTGTTGTTTTTGTTTCCTCCATGTATACTCCTCATGTTTGTCCTCAAGTTTGTAGCATTCATTTACATATGTATTATCTTATTGTTTATAGAAAGCCATCACTTAGTCAACGCAATTTATTTCAATGTATCAAAACCTTATTTTAAAATGATTTTTTTTTAAAGAATTGGTGTAAAAATTGAATGTTACCCTTTTTTTGTAAAACCTTTTTTCAAATGGATCACAATAAAGTCTGAAACATTCAGTTACAAGCGTTTGTGTGAATGTCATCGATGCTAACATTGTTTTATACATGACAAATTTGTTTTTGCGAGTTAAACTTTTTTTTTAACACACCTGAAAAATTTTTCCTTTGGATTTTATTTTTATTTTTTTAAAGTTTTTATTTTATTTATTTTTTTATGAAAAAAATTGTCATGGATTTGTCAATAATTACTTGGGGGTCATTCATTTTCTAGCACAGTGATAATAATACATTTTAAAAAAGCACTTCCATTTAATTATTTTTTAACAAAATGTGGATAGTATTTATTTTTTGCTGCACAGCTGTAACGTGTATGAAGAAAAATATTAGTTTAAAAAAATTGTCTCATTTTGTTAGGCGTCATGGAAAAAAGTATTAAATATTGTAGTTTGTAAAAAATAAACCTGCAGTGTATATTTTGACCACTTGGAGGCAGTACAATACAGACGTACGGATATACAGTAGTGAATATAGAGACGAAATAACATGCCGTGTTGAATATGTTTACATGTTGCTTATAATACACCGCCACATAAATGCATAATCAATAGCTCCTGCGGCCCTGCCTGTTTCTCATATGTTTATATGAGTTACCAATATCTAGCAGTTATGTGGTTGTTTTAAATACAAGTGTAATTCTGTTTTGTTTGCTGTAAACGTTTAAGTGCCACTGGTGGTACACCGGCTCCCTCTAGTGGTACATGAAAGAATCACAGACACCGGCTCCCTCTAGTGGTACATGAAAGAATCACAGAATTAAATGTTGAAACTGCATGTTTTTTTATCCTTTCAATCACGGTCCAGTTGCTTTTTTACTTTGATGTACAATTAACTTGTGATTAAGCATTACTTAATATTTTTTTTCTAACATTTTTATTAAACTTGTAGTTGCAATACGTCCCTCCCTCCTCAATTTAAGAGCAGTGTTAATTTCCAAATAATGCAACAGCGATCTAACAAAAATATAAAAAATGCTTTTTTGGCTTAAAACCTCTAAGTATACACACTGAGGCATATGCTACTGTATTGAACGACTAAATACTTTGAAAAAAAAAGTTGGTAATTGGTGTTAAAAGTTTGAGATGAGAAAAAAACTTTTTTTTTTTGATTAAGAGCAATGTGAAACCTCATTTAAAAAAAAATCAAAATATGACAAATGGCAAAAAAGTAAACAATTTTCTGGAATTTTTTTATTAAACAAAACACCCCCCCCCCCCCCCCCACAAAAGTCATACAAGAATTATTCCACTAATTGTCGTCTGTGCCAGCACTCAAGTCTTCATTCCCCAAGCAGATGAAAAAAATGCTGTTAACATTACAAAAAAAAATAATAATTACCACAGGTCACATTGTTTTCATTGAAAAAAAAGTCTTCAAGCAGGGGCAACATCATAGTGACAATAAAAATGGAATTTGATGGACTAAATTAACAAATGCCATTTACTTACACACACGCGCGCGCACATATTCACACAGACACACACACACTGGAGTCCGTCCCAGCAGCTGACTTTGGGTGAGCGGCGGGGTCCACCTTGGACTGGTTGCCAGCCAATCACAGGACACATACAGTAAACTCAACCACTATTGCCAATTTTGAGTGTTTGATGAAGCCAACGCATGCTTTTTGGGGATACGGAAGTTGGCTGGAGTGCCTGGAGAGAAGTTTTCTCCGGGTACTCCGGCAAAGAGCACACAGGAAGGCCGAAGACGCTCCCAAGTGTGAGGCAAAAGTGCCGAGAAACAAAACACGGCGGGATTGTGGGAGCGCGGAAGCCATTTTGTGGGGCGGGTGGGAGACAAAATGGCTCTTGAAACAGAGCTGGCGGCTTTGCCGTCCCGAAAAGATGGCGTCCTCACAGCTCCGTGTGGGCGTCTGAAAGAGACACACAGTCAAGAGAATCATCTGTTGGATGTCTAATAAGAAAAACTCAATCACTTTGTAGATTTCTGTCTATCGTGCTCCCCTAAGGTCGTACCTGTGCTGGGTAACTCTGCTGTTTGGTTCGTTTGTGCGATTTCCTTTTGGACGAGCGTCTGCAGCCGTTTGACTTCCTGGTCGTAGTCGCTCCACTCGGACACGATGCGCACGGCCGCCTGAAGTTTGGGTTCCTTCGTCATCGGGTTGTTACACTACAAACACACACACAAACACACACACACACACAAACACACACAGGCAAATACATACATACAGTATGATGAATGGAAGTTAATGCTGTGTTAACTAGAGCGCCCTCCAGTGGCCGTCAAGTGTATGACAGCCTGCTTATATCTGCTTATGTCTTTGTGTTATTGTTGTGCAGTTTACCAGGTCTATTGTTTTGGCGTTTTTTTTGGACGCGTTGTCACACCACGTCTCGCACCACAACCACTCCTGAGGCAGAGACTTGATGGGCACTTGGTGGATCATGTTGTTGGGAAGATCCTTCCAGAAAAAAAAAAAATAATAATGTTGATTAATTATAAGGTGTACTTTTTGATTGTGATTTTAGCTGAAATTATAACGACACTTTGGCTTTTTAACTCTTTGACTGCCAGACGTTTTCAGAAAAGGGATGCCAGCCGATTTAAGCATTTTGACTGATCTTTCAAGGTCCACAGAAAATTATGTGTTTGGACTATGGAAACACACATACTACCAAATGAAAGATTGGACTCTCTTCTTTCATCAGAAAAAAAAGTTTGTTTCTACCTTATTCCGTTTTTCAGTAATCAACAATAGAAAATGGTTAGTTTCACCTCTGTTTTGAAACAAACGTCTTATAACGTCTTTGGCACTCCTCCCTAGGATTTTACTAAACGTTATTTAACGTTTTTGGCAGTCAAAGAGTTATACTAATGCCAGTTTTTGACATTATGCATAATTTTTTATTATTTTTATATATTTTTTGTTTTGCAAAATTCGCAGGTTGTACAACAATCTAATAATTATATATTTTAAAAAAAGAAGATTTTTTGGAATCTCTCTCGACAGTCCCATGAGAGAAAAAAATAAGCAAAAGAGGGAGCAGAGGCACAAAATGGAGGTGTGTGTGTGCGCGCACCTGGTCCAGGTTGGACAGACTGTTGGGGTCCTGGCTGAGACCTTGGTACTGACCACGCAGTCGATCCCCTGCTGCGATCTTCCGGAACTTCTTCAGGTCCACAACGTAGAGGGCGCTGGAGAGCACGCGGCATGTTGGTGCGTCTGTTTTTGTGTATTTTTCACTTTTCATATTTGTCTTTTGTGTTCTCACGTACCTGATGTGGTATTTGCGTCCTGCCAGGTGACTGGCCCAGTAGCCGGACTTCCAGAATCGATATCCGTCCATCTCCCGTCTGCTCTCGCAGAAAGGCGTGTAGCCGTACGGCGCCCCCTCCAGGTCAAAGTCCCGCAGCCCCTTCAGGTCGGTACGCACGATCTGAAAGGAAATAAATGCAAAGGACTGCACGGACTCCAGGCTGCGATATCAGAATTCCTGCGAGGGTTTTCGTGTCGAGGACCTGGTCTGCGTCCACGAAGAGGATCTTGTCGACGGCGAGCGGGAAGAGGACATCCAGGAAGAGGATCTTGTAGCCCCAGATGATTCTCTGCTTCTCCGTCTGCTGGTGGAGCCAGCGAGGCCACTTGTACTGCACCAGCTCGTACCGGAAGCCGTATTTCTTGGCCATGTGCGGGATGAACTCCTACGGGGGGCGGCGAAAGACGACGAGCGGCGTTCGAGCTTAGCGTGTCTTTATGAAAGGCGGTCTTTATGAAAGAGCGCAACCTTGAAAGTTGGCGACAGGTAGTTCTTGAGGAACCAGAACTTGACGGGCGTGTTGGTGTTCTTCAGGACCGACAGCATCATGATCCTGAGGAAGCGCTCGTACAGGTGACCCGAGGCCAGCGAGAAGATGTTGATGACGTCGTCTTTATCCGGCTTGGCCTCCTCCGTCTTCCCGCCGCCCGTGAAGCCCCTGAGAAGGAGGCAGTTTCAAGGTTGAGCTGATTATTATTATTTTTTTTTAAATGCTTGGTGTACCTCAGGGATGGGAAAACAGCCCACTCTGTTCTTAAAGGGGAAGTCAACCTTAAACATTTCTTGACAATAATATGTTATATGTGACCTCACTAGTCTCAACATGACATTGTGATTAATATTACATTTGTGGAACATAAGTTATGCAGCAAACTCCACACATTTTTATCAATATCAGAAGGCGGCCATTTTGCCACTTGCTGGGAGCAACCAATCACAGCTCACCTGTTTTCTGAAGCTGAGCTGTGATTGGTTGTTACATGAGACCCGAACAACAGTGATGCAAGGTTATTTTAAGAAAACTAACGAAAAAACTAAAACAAAAATTCAAAACACAAGTTAATGAAAAAAAAAATATATATATAAATATATATATTTTTTTTTAAAACAAAAGCTAACTGAAACTACATTTTATGTTTACAAAACTAAAACTATTATTATAGCGAAAATGTCCTTTAGTCTTTGGTAATTAATTAACTCATTCACTGCCGGTTATAGACGTCAAAAATTCATTTGAAATATTTCTATTAGTTTAAAATTTTTTCCACTTTTATTTACAAGAGTATGAAAATCTAGAATTTTTACAGATATAAAATTTGTGATTAATTGTGAGTTAACTCATGAAGTCATGCAATTAATTACGATTTTAATTGCCCGACGCTCCTAATTTTTAATTGTAAATAATAGCATGACTTCAATAGTTAACTCACGATTAATCATAAATTTGATATCTGTTCTAAATGAAAAAAAAATTCCTAGGTTTTCATACTCTTTTTAACAAAAGTGGAAAAAAATGTTAAACTAATAGAAATAGTTCAAATTAATTTTTGACGTCATTAGCCGTCAATAGCAGTGAATAAAATTTAAATGTGATTTTAAGCACTTTTGAACTTTTTCAATGATTATTATTTAACTGCATATACGAATGATCTTGTAAAGTTTGCCCTCTCCTGGCCTGACCTGGTCAGAGACTTCCAGAAGCCGCTGTCGTTCTCCTCGGCGCTGCTGTCGCTCAGCAGCTCCTCGTTGATCTTGTCGGCTTTCTTCTGGACCTGATGGTCACGCACACGCGCGCACGTGGATGGATGATTGAGCGAGAAGAGACGGCGCCGGTTTCACGGCACTCGCACTCACCTTGACTTTAATGATTCGGCTCTTGAAGTTGTTCAGGACCACGATGATGTCGTCCGAGTCCGCCGGCGAGTCCGTGCCGTCGTGACTGTAAAGTTAGCCGGAAGTTAGCACAACAACTGCAAAAAACATGTTGTATTTTTCTCATTTGAAATGCTCATGTTGCTAGGCTACACGTTAGCATAGCAACGGTTAGCATGTTAGCAAGCCCGACTCCCAACAACTCTTATCAAAAAATCCACGTCATCACCTGTAAATCTTATAGATCTCATCAGATCTGCCTTTCCTCAGCTTCAGGTTCCAAGCTCCGGGATTGGCCTTGAGCTGGAAATAACCCTGCACGACACATTTAGTCAAAAAAACGTTTGCGCGCTTCTGACGACAAGCCGGCGATGCGTCCGCGTACGAGGTTTGCCATGACGATGGTGTCCACGATGACGGGTTCGGAGGCGGTGCCAAGCGTGAACTGAAGGCCGCGCGGCGGCTGGCCCGAGCTGACGTCGAAACAGTGACCCTCCAGGAGGAGGTGCTCCAGCTCGTACTGCGCCGCCACCACGTTCTCCACCTGCCGCATCCGCACACAAAACAAGCAGCGTGAGCCGCGTCATAAAATCTCAGCGTCTTTGTCATGGACGTCACCTCCTCCAGGTAGATGTTGTCCAGGTCGTAGCGCGTGCGCACGGACTCCACCATCCAGCTTTCCGGAGTGTTGAGGTTCAGCGTGAAGAGCGGCGACTGAGGCATGTCCAGGAACTGCGCCATTGGGCCCGGCGAGAAGCCGCCGTCCGCCTGGAACGCCAGCTCCGCCTCCAGCACGTAGCGGTAAAAACTGGAGAGGACGCAGGGAAGCAAATTGGCTCAAAAACCAACAACGGTGAGAAATGGAAAATAAATGTGCTTGTTCACATAGTCAGTCAAAAACAGAAGGCACACTTTTGTCTGCTCCAAAGTAAGCAATATATTTATATTATCTGTAAGTAATGTTATGCGTTTTTTAGCTAGTTACCGGAAAAAGCGATATGCTCCACCACGTAACAACTTTATGACTCAACAAAAAAAATCTACAGTCACTTTTGTCTACTCCAAAGGAAGCAATGTAATTGACTTACTTGTAAAATAATGCTAGTTTGTTGTTAGCTAGCTAATAGATAAAGCTACAGTTCCATCTTTAAATTTTTTTAAATAAAATAAATAAAAAAGTCAACAGTCAAGCCGCAGTCTACTCCAAGGACATGTATAAAGGTAGTAATAAATAAAGTAAGTAAAATAGTAAAAAATAAAAAAAAAAACTAAGTAAACAAATAATTATACAAATAAATAAATAATAGTAATAATAATACAAAAAGTAAAATAAATTAATTAATAAAAGTAAGTAAGAGCTGCATAAAGCTTATCAATTGAATTCCTCAAAAATTAACCAGCTCAACTTTTTATTTTCTCTCCAAGTTAACAATGTACTTTATTAACTCATTTGCTCCCAAAAACATAAAAATACGTTCTATTTTTAGATATTAACATGGTATTTATACATTTATGTTTATTTTATTTTATTCTAGAGCATACAGAAGCCTTGGATGCAGCCTCTGAACTGCAGAGAAAGCTCAAAGCAATGGTAGTTGTTACAAAAACGGCCAGCAGGTGGCAGCAGAGTATAAGAGATCAACCAGGGCCATGTTGCAAAAAGGCTTTGTGAATAATGAAGAAACCTAGCTATATTCTAATGCTAATTGCTGCAAAATGGAAACAGATAGAAGTATACTTTTCTTTCCTGAAGAAAGAAGAGAATCTGATCTTTCTTTCTTTTTCCATGTTTTTATAGCAATAGAACATAATATTCTGTGGGCCTTTCAAAGTCAGTCAAAATCCAGTAAACCAGCCGGGAGCGAAGGGGGTTGCTCCAGTGAAAATGGCTGCGAGTGAATGAGTTAATGCCCATGCTGTTGTTAGTCCGCTACCCAAAATGCTAACATGATGCTAAAACGAGCGGCCTAGTTACTACTCGTACCTCTTCAGAGGCATGTCAGACAGTTTGGACTGGCAGTTCATGAAGACGCGCAGATTGACGTTGACCAGTTGCTTCAGAACCTGCAGGGAGACGACGTACGGTGTTCACCAGATGTCGACAGTTGATGGGCGGAGGATCAAGTCAGTCAAGGCTTACCACCAGGAAAGGAGCCAGTTTCTGAGTATCCCGCGTGACGGGATCCACCACGGCTACGATGTCAAAGTAAACGTCTTCCTCCTTGGGACGGATCTTCACAGCGCTGGTGGCAAGCACAACGTTTAGACGTTGCGGGACATCAATGTAGGTCCATTTCTGAGAAGTACTGATAGGCTTGTTTGCTTTTCCGGCCACAAGCTCACCTGTGGCGGTCGTCAGCAAAGCCATACTCGATGCGCGCCTCCCCTTTGGGCTGAGACGAGAGCAGAGCGTCCACCTTCATCACCAGGTCGCTGGCCCTGAGAGAAAGCCAGTATTAAGCTGTCAAAAAGATCTCTGTATCGAAATAATCATTTCAAGAGTAATAAAAAGACGTGACCTACCTGTCCTCTTCAATGCCGAACTGCTGCACTTTGCTTTTGATGCGCTCGCCCGACGTCTTGAGGATGATGCTCTCCAGCAGGAGGAAGTCGTCTTGGTTGAACACCTCGTCGTCCCCCAGAGGGCCGATGATCTGCGGCAGGAAGAAACAAAATGGAACCCGTGTTAAGTGAGGAACAAATCCATCCCCCCCCCAAAAAATACAAGGACTGACTCGTCCGTTGCTGATGACGGCTCTCTGGCCCTTCTTCAGTCTGAGCACGTCTCGGCAGTAGGCGGCGTGGGAAAGCAGGAAGTCAAATTTGTGGCTCTCGTACGCACTCTTGAACAACGACACATCCATCCCCTGACGGAAACATTCACAAAATGTGAACATATTTCATTTATTTGGAAATTACACAACACATATACAGATACAAAGCTGTAAAAAATGATAAATAAACTCTTTCAAATTAATTCATGGTCCGTTTGCCTAAGTCTAACCTAAAGGACAAAAAATTATTTACCAGTAATTATAATTACAATTATTTACAATTTTAAAAAATAATTTATTAGTAATTATAATTACAATTCTTTACAAAAATATTTTTGGGAATTAAGTGTAATATTTGAGTAACATTATAAGAAAAAAATTGTCATTTTAAAATAAGGTTTAAAATCAATTCTACCATAATTAATTAATTTTGACAACACTAGTAAAAATAAATAACTTACTGAAGTAGATAAATCAACTCTTTCAAATTAATTTATGGTCCGTTTGCCTAAGTCTAACCTAAAAGACAAAAATTTATTTACCAGTAATTATAATTACAATTATTTACAAAACTATTTTGGGGAATTAAGTGTAATATTTGATTAACATTATAAAAAAAAATTGTCATATTAAAATAAGGTTTAAAATTAATTCTACCATAATTAATTAATTTTGACAACACTAGTAAAAATAACTAACTGTAGTAGATAAATCAACTCTTTCAAATTAATTTATGGTCCGTTTTAACCTAAAAGACAAAAATTAATTTACCAGTATTTATAATTCCAATTATGTACAAAAATATTTTGGGCAATTAAATTATTTGATTCATCATTACAAAAAAAATCATAATTCAATCATAATTAATTAATTTTGACAGCACTACTAAAAACTAACTAACTAACTAAAGTTGAAAAAAAACCTCTTTTAAATTAATTTATAGTCCGTTTGCCTTTATTTTAGCGCAAGTCTAAACTAAAAGACAGAATCTAATTTAATAGTAATTATAATTACAATTATTTACAAAAATATTTTTGCCAATTAAGTGATTTGATTAACATTATAAAAAATTCATTGTCATTTTAAAATAAGGTTTAAAATTAATTATACCATAATTAATTAATTTTGACAACACTAGTAAAAATAACTAACTGTAGTAGATAAATCAACTCTTTCAAATTAATTTATGGTCCGTTTTAACCTAAAAGACCAAAATTAATTTACCAGTATTTATAATTCCAATTATGTAGAAAAATATTTTGGGCAATTAAATTATTTGATTCATCATTACAAAAAAATCATAATTCAATCATAATTAATTAATTTTGACAGCACTACTAAAAACTAACTAACTAACTAAAGTTGAAAAAAAAACTCTTTCAAATTAATTTATAGTCCGTTTGCCTTTATTTTAGCGCAAGTCTAAACTAAAAGACAGAATCTAATTTAATAGTCATTATAATTACAATTATTTACAAAATTATTTTTGCCAATTAAGTTACTTGATTAACATTATAAAAAATTAATTGTCATTTTAAAATACAGTTTAGAATTAATTCAACCATGATTTATTAATTTTGTCAACACTAGTAAAAATAAATAACTTACTGAAGTAGATAAATCAACTCTTTCAAATTAATTTATGGTCCGTTTGCCTAAGTCTAACCTAAAGGACAAAAATTTATTTACCAGTAATTATAATTACAATTATTTACAAAACTATTTTGGGGAATTAAGTGTAATATTTGATTAACATTATAAAAAAAAATTGTCATATTAAAATAAGGTTTAAAATTAATTCTACCATAATTAATTAATTTTGACAACACTAGTAAAAATAACTAACTGTAGTAGATAAATCAACTCTTTCAAATTAATTTATGGTCCGTTTTAACCTAAAAGACAAAAATTAATTTACCAGTATTTATAATTCCAATTATGTACAAAAATATTTTGGGCAATTAAATTATTTGATTCATCATTACAAAAAAAATCATAATTCAATCATAATTAATTAATTTTGACAGCACTACTAAAAACTAACTAACTAACTAAAGTTGAAAAAAAAAACTCTTTCAAATTAATTTATAGTCCGTTTGCCTTTATTTTAGCGCAAGTCTAAACTAAAAGACAGAATCTAATTTAATAGTCATTATAATTACAATTATTTACAAAAATATTTTTGCTAATTAAGTTATTTGATTAACATTATAAAAAATTAATTGTCATTTTAAAATACAGTTTAGAATTAATTCAACCATGATTTATTCATTTTGTCAACACTAGTAAAAATAAATAACTTACTGAAGTAGATAAATCAACTCTTTCAAATTACTTTAAGGTCCGTTTGCCATTATTTTAGCACAAGTCTAACCGATAAGACCAAAACATTTATGTATAATAAATGAGATAGTTTACCAGTATTGCAATACAGATTCATGTATTTCGTGTTTGTTAAATATTAAATGAGAAGAACATCTTGAAAAAATGATTGCATATTAAATTTCAATTATAATATTGAGGAGGAAAAAAATTGCCAGAACATGTAAACAAACGAGCGAGATGAACTCACCCCAACAGCAAACTCTGCGACGTCGGTTCCTTTGTGCAGCGCCGCTGCCGTTTCCTCCTTGGCCATCTTGGTGATGAAGTTCTTGGCGTTGTTGGCGGACTGCGTCTGCATGGCGGCCCAGATGGAGCGAGTCACTCGGCTCGACTCGGCGGACGGCTCGGCCGACGGGTTGCTGATCAGGCCAAGTCGCACGTTGTTGCTAGTTTTCTGTCGGCGGCGAGAAACGGCAACGTCAGCAGATCTTGGAAAGGTGTCATGGAAAATGGTTGTGCTTTTTTGTCTGTTTTTATTCGATGAAACAGGTCAAATGAAGAAGATAAGCCGTCATGTTGAGGATAAATAGGATAAAGTCACCATGTGTCTGATGGCATCATAGAGGAGGCGGCGTCCTGAAGGCGTGTCAAAGTCTCCCACCACCCAGAAAGTCACAGGCCGGATGTAGCCATCATCTGGCAAGCGGAGACAGAAGAAAAAGTTACACGATTTGTTGACAAGATGTGTGTGTGTACCTCAGGGGGCGCGTACTTGTGTTTTCAAGGGTCTCAATTCATTTCATAGATAAGGTAAATAAAAATAAAAAGAAGAAGTTGGATGTAGATGTAAGATATTGGGGGTAATTAAATACAATAAAAATACATACATTTTAATATGTAAAACTGTTTATTTTAGTCATCTAATATTCATTAATGCTCGATACAATTATTTTAAAATGACCCTTACAAAAGCACAGGCAGAAATTAATTTACCAGTAATTATAATTACAATTATTTACTAAAATATTTTTGGTAATCAAATTATTTGATTAACCATTATTAAAAAAAAAAAAATTCTCATTTTAAAATAATGTTCAGAATTAATTCAATCATAATTAAGTCATTTTACACACGTTAAATGTATATCACTGGTCACAATTTTGTAAATTTCAGATTTTTCCAAAAATATATAGTGTTGTTTAGTCCACTCATGTGTGTCATTTCTACAAATTATTATTATTATTAAATCTGAAGTGTTGAAAATAACTAATTATTTTTAACTCATTCACTCCCAGCCATTTTCATTGAAGCAACCCCCTTCGCTCCCGGCTGTTTTGCTGGATTTTAACTGATTTTGCAAGGCCCACAAAGTACTGCGTTCTGTTGCTATAAAAACATGGAATCTACGAAAAAAGAAAGATTAGAGTCTCTTCTTTCATCAGAAAAAAAAATATTTCCATCCGTTTCCATTTTGCAGCAATTAGCATTAGAATATAGCAAATTTTCATCATTATTCACAAATCTGTTTAAAACAGTGGGGAAAGAGCTTTTTGCAACATGGCCCTGGCTGATCTCTGCTGCAAGCTGCTGGCCGATTTTATAATAACTACAATTGCTTCAAGCATTCTTTTCAGTTCAGAGGCTGCATCAAAGCCTTCTGTATGCGCTAGCATTAAAAAAAAACCATATAAATATGTCTTTGGGAGCATGGTAATATTTAAAATAGAACGTGTTTATACATTTTTGTGAGCAAATGAATTAATGATACAATGCTATTGGTTGAACAAACATGCCATTTTTGGGAAAAGTGGCTATTTTTTCCAGTACAAGGTTTTGGCCCGACGCCAGCGATATGTAAAACTTAAGTTCATGAATCTTTTCCATTATTTAAAAAAAATAAAATAATTACAATTACCTACTTACCAAATCTAATAATTTAACTCTTTGACTGCCAGACGTTTTCAGAAAAGGGATGCCGTGGGTGCCAGCCGATTTAAGCATTTTTGACTGATCTTTCAAGGTCCACAGAAAATTATGTGTTTGGACTATGGAAACACACATACTACCAAATGAAAGATTGGACTCTCATCTTTCATCAGAAAAAAAAGTTTGTTTCTACCTTATTCCGTTTTTCAGTAATCAACAATAGAAAATGGTTAGTTTCACCTCTGTTTTGAAAAAACGTCTTTTAACGTCTTTGGCACTCCTCCATAGGATTTTACTAAACATCATTTAACGTTTTTGGCAGTCAAAGAGTTAAGACAAATCTCTTGATAGTTTAAACGTACAGTGGGCAAAAGCGCAACAGGCGGTGGAACAACTTAAGCACTACATTCATGCTCCCTACGTGAAGATGGAGAAAAAGATACAAGTTAGTTAAAAGTTGAGTACATTAGCAGGTAGACCTCAATGGACAATGTCATGCCTAATGAGCCACGATGTGCGAGCGATGATGCGAGGATGGACGAGCGGCACTACAGGGGATAATGAGGAGGTGATTACCATGCCGGTTGGTGGTGGTCAGCGCTGGCGCGGGAAACATTTTAAAACACGGGGACGGAGCGGAAGAGGAGGAAAGAGGAGGAGAGGACATGAGGAGCGTTCGGGCTTGAAGGTAACTGAATCCGTCTTCACTGGGGCGCTTCTCAAAACGCCACTAAAAAGTCCCCTTTTTAAAAGTGCTGACCTTTCTTGGTCATGTAATTGATGCTGTTGGCCACGGCCGTGCTCTTCTCCCGAGTGTCCAGAGTGGAGAAGCGAGCGTAATCGTCCACAAAATGGTTGTCTAGGGAGAAGAGGGAGAAGAAAAAAAAAAGGCAGGACATTATTACGTTGGCGGTTTTGCAAGAGGCTCCCTGATGACACCGAGGGACGATTATTGAAATGGTGTCGTGTGAAATCACTGGTGTCGGAGAGGTCCAGGTAGGTTCTGGCGGTGGACAGCACTCGGGAGTTGATGCGAGGGACCACGTTGGGCTGGTTCATGATGAAGTCAACGACATCGTGATCGGTGGCCAGTTCTCCCTACAAATGAACATCACTTATGATCAATTAGAAAAAAAAAAAAAGCGCAATCCCTTGACACCAACGTTCAATTAAACTTGCTTCCAAACTAGAAAACTAATTGTTTTCTTTCTCTGCTGTCAGCCAATCAGCAGCGGGCGCAGTCCCCTGACTGTTAGCTCAGCATTGGATCTCATTACTTTACTGCAAGTCAGCACAGCGGAGATTAAAACAAGTCATTAGGAGACATCATTAGCAAACAGCGTCTCAAATTACAAGGTTGCCAACTGCCAAACCGTCGCACACAAATGACTGAATAACCAGGATGAAGGCACCTGTACTCAAATGTGCATCTTCTATATTCAACGCTGAGTTATTCGCGACTGAAATCTTTAACAATCATCATCTGTTTTGAGATATGAGAAAGTCCGACTTATGCATTTTGAACATGTATTTAAGTCTTTTTTTTTTTGCTATGGATTCAACGGCTTTTAAGACTTTTCAAGGATCTGAAGGAACCCTAACTATACAGTACACTGCAAAAACTGAATTCCTAAGTAAGATATAATTTCTTAAATTGTAACCTAAATTTACTTATTTTGCTTTGGCAAGTTATATTTACTGAAAATAAAATTGGCAGACAAGATCATTCTGCTTATTTTTAGGATACTTATTATTCAATTCATTCACTGCCATTGACGGTTATAGACGTCAAATATTCATTTGAACTATTTCTATTAGTTTAACATTTTTTTCCACTTTTGTTAACAAGAGTATGAAAACCTAGAATTTTTGGGGGGACATTTAGAACAGATATAAAATTTGTGATTAATTGCAAGTTAACTCATGAAGTCATGCAATTAATTACGATTAAAAAATGTAATCGCCTGGCGCTCCTAATTTTTTAATAATCTTTTCTTTTCTTTTTTTTAATGGCGATTAAATTTTTTAATTGTAATTAATCGCATGACTTCAATAGTTAACTCACAATTAATCATAAATTGTATATCTGTTCTACATGTACAATCAAATAATTCTAGGTTTTCATACTCTTGTTAACAAAAGTGGAAAAAATGTTAAACTAATAGAAATAGTTAAAATACATTTTCGACATCAATAGCCGTCAATGGCAGTGAATGAGTTAATTATCTTATTTGATCAAGCAGTCTTGGCATCGAGTCAGCCAGTTTTCAGTACTGTGAGGCTAAAAACAAGCATTTGACACATTTTAGATTCACAGATTTTTCTTATTTTAAGATTTTACGTAATCCAGTAATAAGATGGATGGAAAAAAATACAAGTCTGTAAACAATCAGACAAAAGTGCAATATAGCTCTTCAGTGTCAGCATTTTTTTCTTGTGTGAAAATCATCCGTTCAAGTGGTTCGTTTTGTTATATTGACTAAGCTCATTTTTCCTCTTTCCAGTAAATGCACTACCAGCTCAGTGGTCTAGTGTCTGCCCTCAGACTGGGAGGTTGTGGGTTCAATCCCTGGCTGGATCATACCAAAGACAGTTATTGGCCAATTGTAAATGATTTTTTAGAAAATATTCAATATTACCGGTACTTCTTTTTAGTCTAAAAACGCTATTTTCAAGACCACTGTGGTTGATATGGAACTAGTATTATTTTCTTATTTTTCAAAATCTTACAGGTAAATGTAAGTCAAATTTTCTTGTTCTGTTGGCAGATAAATTTGCTTATTTGAAGTAATAATTTTCTTATTCTACAATATTTTTTTTTGCAGTGTACTCGCATGTGCTCCAACTGACCAGGTAGACGGCCCTCTGATAGAAGGAGGTGGTCTCCAGGATCTTCTGCATGGTGACGGTCTCCAGTTCGTCCGGCTCCAGGTGCTCGCGCTGGTACGGTATTCCGTTGTACATGACTACCGGCAACGGGCCCACCCCCGTCTGCTCATAGTACGCCCGTCCTTCCTGCACACGTGGACACAAACAGCGAATTAGCAAACTGGATTCAATTGTGAAGAAAAGCATCGTCTCACCTTTCTGTTGTTGTCGTAGCTGGAATCTGCTCCCAGGACGCTGCTGACCTCCACGTAGGGGAAGCGCTTCTCCAGAACTTGAATCACATTGGTGACGGTCAGTCGGCCACCAGGAGGGACGCGGTTGAACATCTTGAGGAGGACATGAAAATAAAAACGAGATGATGTGACAACGACGCTATCACGTCTCACGGTCGGAGGCTTGGACTCACCGAGATGACGGCGTCGAAAGCATTGTGGCTGTCCACCTCGTCGCTGATGTAGTTGTAAGTCCGCAGCAGGGCCACGCCCGCGTCCTGCATGCCGTCGATGTTGTCTTCATCCGACACCACAAATACAAGCCCGATCCTACGAAACATACCCACAGCATATGCGGTCCTCTTCATCAGCATTCGCACAAGATGGCGGGTGCAGACATTTTAAGTTCAAGGTCCTCGCAAACATGCCTGATTAAACTCAGAAATTGATTTTCATAAATTGATGCCGAAAAGGCCTGGTAGTGTGGCGCTCATATCTCTAAAATGTCATTGTAATTATAGAGTAATAAATATTACACTTTCCATTTTGGATAATAATAAATGAAACATAAACTTGTTCCATTTCATTCCATATTCACTTCATAATCTACTAGAATTTTGTCTTCAATGGTTTTAATAATTAAAGCGTGGTATGAAGTATGGCATTTATATTAATATAATGATATAAATGAAATATATTCTCATTCCGGGGTATAAAGACTGCCACAAAGAGTGAAAAAATAATTGATGTCCCTCTGACACGGTTTATAATTACGTATAGAAACCAAACTACTACTTTTCAGAAAGTATTATCAGGCTCCTCCCGTCACTTCAACAGAGTCCCCCCCCCCCCCCCCTTTAAAAAAAAAATGCAAAAATGCGAACAGGCAAGGGTGACATTTAATTTTTTTATTTTTTTTAAAGGCCACTTAATTCATTCACTGCCATAAATTCATTTTAACTATTTCTATTCATTTAAAATGTTTTCCCCACTTTTGTTAACAAGAGTATGAAAACCTAGAAACATTTTTATTCTACATTTAAAAGATTAAAGAAAAGAAAATATTACTAAAAATCAGGGGCGTCAGGCGATTAAAATTTGTAATCGTAATTAATCGCATGACTTCATTAGTTAACTCACGATGTTATATCTGTTCTAAATGTACAATACATTTTTTCCAGGTTTTCATACTCATATTAACAAAAGTGGAAAAAAAAAAAGTTAAATGAATAGAAATAGTTCAAATGAATTTTTGACTTCTATAGCCGTCAATGGCAGTGAATGAGTTAATCATGACTACTTAAAAAATAAATAAAAAATAAATCAATAAATGATTGGTCAACTAAAAGCATCTACCTGAGTGGGATGTTGTTTGAATAGAACATCTCTGCAACACTTAGCAGCTCCACAGCGTTCTCTTGAGTCGGATCCAGAATGATCACCTACACACATACACAATAAAATTCAGTGTTAAGATTTGAGATTAGGATTCACTCCAGTTTGGTTTGGTCGGCGGCGTCCTACCAGATTGTGGAAGTTCTTGCGAATCTGCCGAATCACTCCCGGGAAGGTGGGTCTGAGCAACTCCTGAACATTGTAGGGCCACGAGCTGTAGCGATGGTCTGTCTCCAGGTTGTTAATCCACTAAAACACACAAACGACAACATATACACGCACTGACGATTATCTGCGGAGCGCACGAGGCTCTTACGCTGATGGCGGGGTTGCGGATGTCAACGGCGTAGTCGGAATCCGACGGCTGCACGTTGAGCTTCAGGATGTCGTGGATGTAGGGCGTGTCGATGAGCAGCGAACGCAGACCCTCCATCACTTGCGCTTCGCTGCGCAGGACCTCAAACACACTAACAAGCATGTGACAGTTCAGAGTTTGACCGATAAAAGTGAAGAAAAGGGGGATGGAAAATGTCTTTGCATTACAGCACGTTGATATTTGAGTCAAGAAGACAGTGTTTTATTTCATATTTTTATTGTTGTGTATACAAAGACTAAACTTATATGGACTTTGTTACAAGTTTATTTTTGGATATCATTTTTTTTTCATCTTTGCATTGATGTGGATGTTCTTGCAACACAATCCAAAATGTCCTCTCATAATAAGTTCAGACAGTGCCTGATCTGTTTTAAAGTAGGGGTAGTGGTTAGCAAAATCTGTCTCACAGTTAAGAGGTCCCGAGTTTGAATCTCTGTTTTCGGCTTGCATGGTCTTCCTCTCATATTCCAAAAAAACATGCATTTTAGACTACATTCACACTGCAGGCAAATAAATGCAACCCAGATTGGATTTTTCTGCCCAAATGTGACTTTTTTTTTTATGTCAGTGTGAACTGAGGGTAACACAAGAGTAGATTTTCACTCCCGTGCTATTACACTCCCACAGCAAAAATTTTGTCCCGTCCCAGTAATGGACAATAGTAAAAATAAATAAATAAATAATCCTGTCTCGTCCCAATCCTGTGATTAAAGGTATCATGCAGGAACCCCGCGGGCATCCTGTGACCTGCGCGATTCCCGAAAAAATGTCAGACTCTAGTGTGTATATGCCCAAGGTTTTTGGATTGAGGTCGCAATTGATATCTAATGTGAACGCTTACTCAATAAAATCCGATTTCACCCAAATCGAAATTGAGCATTGACACCTGCAGTTAGGTTTCACTTGAGACACTAATTTGTAAACCCAGTGTGAACGGATAGCTACACAGAATAAAACTTTGTGTGAATACCTGAAGATGTCTTGTGAGTCGAGATCAATGTGAAGCCCGTTGATAAAAAGTGCCGAGTCGCCCGGATGCAGCCCCAGCGTTCCTTTGAAGAACTGAAAGAAGAGGGAATCACTAAATAAAATAACCTGGTAACAACCTTTACACCAAGTACCACTCTAAAAAAAATACTCCAAGTACCAACATCATGTCAGACATTAAAATACAGCTGATGCCGACAATCATCACTAACAAGCGCCGTCAGCTTTGCTCCGGCGTCCGTTAGTTGAGCAATTCCAACCACGAGCTAAACAAGCTAATTACCGCCTGCGTGACATTGCCGGAAGTCACTGCCTGCCGGCGGTTAAATCTCATTAGGGAGAGACGACGTCGTCAGTTTAATCAAAATTGCGATCGCCTCAATTACAACAGGACGCCGTGAACACAAATAGTGCGCGTCCTGCTCAAACGGCGTGTTGACGGAAAATGTCACGCGGGTGTGCACGTGTTCATATTTCTTCAAATAATAACGCCTCCATAAAAGTGGTGGCGGTCCTAATTTTGAGATATTTCCCCTTGGACTCTAGAGAGGAGGTCTTGCGGAGGTTCTGTGCAATAATGGTTTGTTTGAGACCATTTTTTTTCCCACTGACCTGAATCTGTTGCTTTCAAAGACATCAGTCCAACAAAAAAATGACACAAACACAATCAAAAATGATTTGGTGGACCGTTTCACATTCGTTGTAAACAATAGGCAGAGTTAGCCAGTTCCTCGATGATGATGTCATCTTTACCTGAATTTTCACTTCAATTTTTGGATCAACTTTTGGAATCAAGGCAACATCTGACGCTGAACACATGCAAATTACCGCAGTAGGGAAGGTTTAAATCAATATCAAAGCCACGACCGTTTCTCAATCGCTCTGACTTGGTCAAACGACAAGAAAGGTCTGTTTACGAATGGTGCAATTGGACATCGTGCATGTCAAATTTGGCCTCCATAAGCAGACTTTTTGAAACAGCTTTCAAGTGGCCGGTTCCAAGTGGTACCTTCTGGTTTTCGGCGATCTCTTTGCGTGTCTCAGCGCTGACCACCGTTTTGGTGATGGACCTACGAGGGGGTGAAAAGACGCACATTAGAGACAATATTTTTTATGAAAACCACTTGTAGGCTATAAATGTAAAGATACCACATGAAAAGTCCACTGAGTGTGACAATGTATTTTTATGCCGCTGTGCCAACTATTTTATCGAACCTTGAAAAGGTAGCATGTTGACAAACCGAGACAAAACATGAAACCTTCCTTGAACTTCCAAGCAGTAGATGCCATTATGCGTCTGTGTGTGCTTATTCTTGACCTGGCCTTGGTGGGGAAGTTCTGACTTAGGTCCTTCATGACATTAAGGGCATCCACAGCTGGAGCGGCCAGGATGCGAGCAGCCGTCTGGAAACTCAGGTCTGAAAAAGGAGATGTGCAAAAAGTGGAGAGGGAAATAAATAAATAAATAAAACAATCTATTTTTGGAAAAAATATCTGCCTCAAATAAAAACCAAATATCAAAATTTATAGAAACATGGTCTACGTATATAGAATTTTTTAACCTAATTCTGGTTACTTAATTCTGTCTGTTAGCGAGAGCCACCACATCGTGATAACTTACATTGACGTTTCTGCATTTGGCAATTTATTATTATATTAGATTATTAGTATGGGATTTTTTTTTAATGGGCTTTAGGTGAACTCATGAATACACACACGCACACACGCACGCACATACGCACGCACATGCTCACCCACATACAAAAAAAAATAGTATATATATATTTAAAAAAAAAAACATTTTTATTAATTTTTTTAATTTATTTGTTTTTTAAAAAAAGGAGAGCAATGATGATGTCAAATCGAATGAACAATACTGAGCTCTCCTGAAAAACAAAACAAAAAAACCCAATCTATTTTAACTCATTCACTGCCATTGACATCCCAAATCATGTTATCTGGACTTTTCCCCTGGATCAAGAACGACGGCTGGACGCTTAAGTTATCACATTAATTATAGACAAAATAATATCTTCTTAGCGCTAACCAGCCCTGGCAAAGTTGCAGATAAAAACCCGACGCCCACATGGCACTTTGAAAGCGCTGCTCCCCCCCCCTCCCCCTCCCGTGGACACTTCAGTCAAAGCAACCCGAGCGGCCTTGCGGAGGCAGGCAGCACCGTCCAAGCATCCTGGAACGCATACAACTGGAGAAAGTTGAAAGAAATTGTGGCAGTAGATTATTTAAAGGATGCTGTAAAACGTGAATCAATGCGGCTTTAATGCTGCAGCCGACTCATATCTCCCCAAAGATATGACGTCTTGACGATCGACCTCGCTTTATTGATTGGAGGGTCTGTGGATGTGAAAAACCAGCATATAGATATTTGCTTGATATGATACGGCTAGGAAATCATATTATCATTTGAGGTGAATGAACAAGCGAGTGTTTTACGACGTGCGACTTCTCCGCTGCCGGTGAAAAGTCCCCATTTGTCAACTTTGTCGACAAACTAATGGACGCAGAGCCGCCGCGCCTCCTCGGCGGGTATTTACAATGTTGTAAAATTGATTCCCTCAAAATGGAAGTGGCAGATATAATGCTGGCAGGTGTTAAACTGCAAGCTGAGGATGTGTTTCATTCCTGCCGCCTGCTTGGTGACTGTTACTTTATGTTTGGAGCACTTTTTCTAACATTTGTTTGGATATGATGAACATTGCAATCTCACAAGGTCGAACGGCATGCGTGCTTTGAATGGGAAGTGACCGAGCTTGATCTTTTGGAATCACGAATAAATGAGTCACCTTGAGTGAGCTGCCTGTTTTTCGCAGTGTTGCTAGAATAGATGCCAAAAAGCCAAAGAAAAAGCAAAGTCTACTTTGAATTAGGCACCCCTTTTTTGGAGTGCCACAAAAAAAAAAAAAAAAAAAAACACCATCGAAAAATCTATCCACACAGTACAAGTCACCTGTTGGATTGGGCCGCTTACTAATTTCACGGTAACTGTGGTTTTAAGGTCAGTTTCAAAACCGGGGTGGGGGGAAATTGTCACAAGTCAGTGAACCTGACAACTTTTACTCTTTTGAAAAAGATGGCTCTTTTGGGAATTGGTAGAGGAATGATATTATGTCATCTGAAGTGACTGCTGGAGAAGACAATACCACCAATATGAAAATCATATTTACAAAAACACCCATCACTTATCACCAAATTCTAAGTAATGTTAATATATTAGTATGACACTGCTTTAAAAATGAACATTTAGACACACAGTCGCACGCACGCACATACAAAAAAAAAAAAAGCGCAATGATGATGACAATGAACAATACTGAGCTCTCCAGAAAAAAAACAAAAAAACATTTGCAACTTCTCAGGATTTTCCATAGTTAGCCAAATTATCATGTGACCATCATTTTGAAAACAGTGTCGCAAAAACATCCAAAACATAACACAAAAGTATATGCAAGAGATGGACAAGGAGCTTTGACTTTTCGAAGTTCCACTGGACACGGGACTGAGACCCACCTTGCATTTCCCAAACTTTGAGCGGCGCCATTTCATTGGTGCTTTCCACTAAATGTTTCCTCAGCTCCTTCAGCTGTTCTTTCAGTTCTGGGTAGAGTGTCCTGGAGATACACAATGCCACTGATAAAATGTTCTTACTCTGTGGCGAGGAGCTGCATAGCGAAGAGTGTTTGGCTCACTTGAGTCGGCCGAAAAGGAAGCCCTGGACCTCGTCCACCGGATCGTTCTCTCTGATCATCGTGGCGTTTACCTCTGCCCCTAAAACAACATTCTATGAACTAACTGTTGTGGGTGTACATATAATGTTGTGTTGTGTGTGTTTACCTTGGACTTGCGTGTCATCCTTGGCCTTGTACTCCTGGTTTTTGATGGCCAACTCCACGCCATAGCCGGAGAGAAAGACCCTGTTTGTGCTCGGATTCTACCGGGAAAGGATATAGACATTTTGAAAACAGTTTAGAACGGCCATCTATTATCAATGAATGGTCCTAAACTGGCAATGCATCATAAAAAATATATAATTGACTCCAGAAGGAGCAGCACAATGGCGATTCAATTGAAGCAAAAAAAAAAATTTCCATTGTCGTTGTTATGAATTACAAGAATGGACACGAAACAAATTAAACTTGTATTTCAAGGCACCATTATACATGTTAATATGATCTGTGAAAAAAATAAAATCAGGCCTCTCTGGCCCCATCTTGTTTAATTTGATCCACAAGTAACAAATCAAACCTGAGGAAAAACAATCAATCAGACGGAGAGGAGAGGAGATGATTTCTTTCACAAATCATTTTAAGCATGTACTACCAAGGTCAGGTCATAATGACACTTTTCCCAATTCTGACAAAAATAAACTTTTTGAAAATTGCCAACTCCCCCCTCAAGACAGTCGCTGACAATTTAAAATATCAAACTGACACAAAAGATGGCTATCTCAGACTTAGACACAAATGTAGCCCAGAGGGAATGACAGTTGAGAAACCTACAGCAACATAATGACGGAGCACATATGTTGCCAAGCCTTCATCAACTTTGTCCACGCCAGCCAGGTGAAGTTCCCGGAAATGAGCTTTCCCCAACTCCGCGTACAGGATGACGACGGGAGCGTCTGACTTTGATCCGGGATATTTATGGTCGCCTTTGAAAAGATAAGGCTTCGGCCTGTGAGGGAGACAGTCAATTATTATCAGGAGTCTTGGCACTTCAATTAATTTCTGTTTGTCGTTACCTTCCTGGCGCTGTTTTCAGGAGTGCTTCCAAAGTGTCGGGATCGCACGTTTTCTCTCCATGGACGTTGAAAAAAGCTGAACAGCCGGCAGGAGGAGGCTCATTGGACGCAATCTAAACGCACGGCAGGATTATTAAATGCTGGCTAAAACACAATCATAACAACAACAAAAACAACAACAACAAAACCGTTAAATTGCTGATACCTGCTGGAAGGAGTGCACTGTTGCCGAGTAGGCTCTGAGGGACAGGGCGAACTTGAGCATGTTCACTTGGACAGAGCTGAGCAAGGTGCTCGCTTTCTGCACTATCAGCTCATAATACGCCTGGTCGGTGTCGCCTGGAGAACAAGAAGCAAACAAGGCATTCAGCTAATTTTTTACATCGCAACAACAGACAAAAAGTCAACATCTTAAAGCTTGGAAAATTGAGATTTTGAGAGATATTTAGGGAAAATATCCCTTAAAGTGAAAGTCAAGTCATTTTTTTTCTTTTCACTAATATGTTCTATGTGCCTCACTTAGGAATGGGCCAATAGTAGCCTGACGGTATGAGAACAGTCGCATTATCATGGTATTAAATTTAGAGATCTAAAATGTCTTCTTTTTGGGGTAAATAAAAAGACAGATTTTTTCCATTGAACACAATCTATTTTATTTTTCAACATAATATAGAATATTATTTCCATTAAGATAAGAGAAAGAAACATGAAGGTTCTTTTTCTGTTTTAATTCTTCTTGTTAAGCACAGTATCCCATCACTGGTGAGCTACCTTTAGAACAGACCGGTAGGCTGCTCATGTCGTCATTGGGACTAATTAGTACCCGCTGACACCATGTTATTTTTTTTTAAATAAATTAAGGACAATGCACATTAAATCGACACAGCAAAAAGGCATCTGTGTATGCTCTCCTCTGGTCCCACCTCACATTGCCTATATCACAGCTCAACCGTTTCCTACATTTGGCCACCTTCCACTATAATAACAAATACTCTCTCAAGTGAATAGCTTTCGCTCACCATCGTGCTCTTCTATGCTATGACTGGCTTCAACGAAGTCCCAGAACTTCTCCTGGCTCTCCTCTGCCAGGAACTCACTGAAGAAGACAACACAAAATACATTTGCAATGAGTTTTAAAGTGAACATTAAAACAAGAATTTTAAACGTGGTGGGGTTTTTTTTTCACCTGGCTTCCAGCAGTAGAGGTGTGTCGGCCCACTTGGCCGTGAGAGTGGTGGTGACAGCCTTGGAGTCGGCCCCACCCCCGGAAACAGTGACCGGCAAAAATAGTGAGATCCACAGAAGCCACATCGTCCAGCCTGCAACTGGCAGGAGACATTAGAGGAAACTTGAGGACATGAACAGGAGACAGCAATGTCGTCAATATCGCTAGCTAGCTAATTAAGGGCTGAACATTTGATCAAATTCAGATGGACATCACATAATGCAATTTCAGTTGGTTCATTAAAGAGTCAGACTCTATAATGATAACATTTTGTGTGACTACATTTATTCTAACAGGATGTCGTGTGGGTGCACCAGCAGTTTCGCTTGTAAACAGAAAGACGCTACGGCTTCTAACCAATAGGAGCTCTCAGCGTGGCCCCTTCATCCAATGACCGCACAGTTTGTTCGTCCTGTCACTTTATGCTGTCGCGTTATTAGCGTCAATGCGTTGAAAGACAGCAACATCAAATGACTAATGAACACCAACCACAGGCGTCTTACATTGTTGTTACAAAGAAACCAATGGCGGCGCGTTCACAACAACTGGAATGCTAAGGCTAGCCGCAGAGACTAGCTAGCTCTCTCAGCTAACAGTAAGACATCATTTAAACCGTTTTCGTCTGTACGCAGCGCGATTAAGACGAGATATACATTTTCCTATATAACCAGGAGTTAGGCGATAGTTTGTATGTAAAAGTAAGGCTTTATTCTCCTCTCCTCACCGAAGCCGGCTTCGTAGCTTCCTGGAATCATGATTTGCCGGAGAGTAGGTGGGGTCCTTCTCAGGGGAGGGTTTAGGTAGCCAATACGTTAGCCTGATCAAAAACGAGCTGGGGGGAGAAAAAAAAACTAACTACGTCGTTCACTTCAAAACAAAAAGAGACGCACTCTAAAAATAAGGGAAATATAAAAAAATAAAGTCGTGATACCAAACCATTAAGAAGTATACCTTTCAAAACTACAAGTGTGTAATCTTTTTTTTTTTATTCAGGTGTTTTCTTCATCCTCATGGCACGTCCGCCAGGTGATTATAAATGCGTGTGTGTTTTTTCCCACTTTATTAAACATTTCCATGCAACGCCTGAACATGGCGAACAATATAAAAAACAAAACTGGGGTGATTACAAATGTGTTCACTCAACAATTAATTTATAACATACTATAACCATAAAATTACTTAACAAATCATACAAAGTTTGAAAAAACGTTTCCAATAGTTACAGTGGTACCAGATCAATTAATGTATTTCAGAAACCACCAGATTTTTTAATGAACAGAAATACCACTGAATTGTATAGACATAATGAAACATAATAAGTGAGAACGCAAAGACACAAACAGTTAAAATGTATTATTTTCATATATTATATGTACATTGGAAAAGCCCGTAGTCACTTAACAACTGTGCGCTTCAACTTCCAATTTAAATTGGGCCGTGACAAAGCAGTGACATCAGTTACATGGTCACAGATATCGTATAAATTACGCTGTTAAAGGCCTTTATTGTTACAGCATCTGCATTTCCTAATACTCGTTGTTATTGTGTGACTAATTTTAACTCCATATAAAGTACTTTGTAGGAACTTTGTATGCAGCCGTGGTTATTTTTTTTCTCTACAAATGAGTTGAGTCAGTCATTTATGCTAACCATGAGTACACGTGCCACCGCGTTATGGTAGCATGTGTAGCTACACAGTAAATTCTGTAGAGTAAATTTGACTCTATTTAGAGTGGGGCCAAATTGACTCAGTTTTAGAGTCGGCTAATATTTACACTTGGAAGAGAGTAAAATAATGAATTGGGAAAAAAATAAAATAAAAGTCACTAAAGGGTTGAGGAACAAACTCATGACCTTTAGCTTGGGAGATTTGTAAACATATGGTGCCCAAATTTAAAAGGCTACCTGCACTGTATTTTTGAACACAATACGAAAAAATGAACGTCCACTCAGTGTGTCAACAGTTGAGACCCACTCTCCTAATATATGCGACTTATACAAAAAGCACAAGTGAGACGACATCATGGCTCTTTGCGTTTTTCTTTCCCATTTCCTTGCTCTGCGGCCTAAATTAAATTGGACAAGAGATCCTCCAGAAGGAGCCGTTACAGCCTGTGATTCAACATTTTGTGAAAAGCGGGCGACATTAATTATCTTGTCGCAGTTGACCTTCACTGTTAAAGTACATGTGCAGCCACCTTTTTACACGCAAAACAACCAGATAGATTCACATTCAAGGACTGGCTGCAGCGTCCTCACAAGACAGTTGCTACAAGGTGTAATTAAGCATGATGTAGAAAACACGCACACACGCTCGCCCCGCAGCGACGTGTCAACGAGGTGGCATCCTCGCATGAATTACGGGAGATGGCTGTCATCTTTTAAATGGCGCACCCTTGGTGAGGCGGGATATTGGGGGTCTTCTCCTGCTCCCGCCACCCTTACCAATCAGCCATTTTAGAGGTTGAAAGCCTCAACAGGGGACCCGCCAATGACCTCAATTAAACCTCCATTAATATGAAGGCGCCATGTCGTTTCGCGCCGGTTCCCGCTAATTAAAAAAGCGTGCTGGACCGGTTTAATGGGGGTCAACTTGGGGTCCCCCTGTCGTGAAGCTGCAAAACAACTGACAAAAAAAAAAAAGCTGGTGGTTAGCATTTGTCACAGCAAAAAATATACTTTTCATTTCTTGTACATGACATGATGAACCTGAACTCAGCCTTGACCTTGTAGGCCTTTTCTATCTCTTTACATTTCGACATTTATGTCACTCATCACATTACCTTAAACAAGAAGACGTAAAAAATGAAGGAACATAAATATATTTGGAAATATTTGTACATCTTGGGCAGGATTAATATGTCATTAATGTTTCTGCCCCACTTTCCCATAGACTCTGGTTAAAAATTGTACATAGCATAGCTGTAATTTTGGCTAATTGCATTTAGCCAGGCTAATGCTAATGCCTCTTTGCCTGCCTTCTTTTCCAAATGTCAGAATATGACTCATGGATTAAGACATGTATGAAAGGTGTTTCGATTGTTTGATGCCACATGATGGCAGCCAAGCACATAAAACAAAGACAGTCGTGACTCATGACGTAGCAAAACCAAGCTACTAGCATGTACACAATCATAAAGCCACGTTACATGAACAACTGCATTCAATTATTAAACGTTATTAGAGCATTAAACTCATGTTTTGGCCTTTAAAGTAACGTGAAAAATCAACTTTTTGGAGGTTCTAGCCATGTTAAAATGCTAACTCCTCACCAAAATATCACCAAAGTGATGTTTTCCTCCATTCGCTCACTATGAGAAATTCTAGGTCATTCTGCTCGCCAAGCACCAGCCCCTCCCAACCCAAGAAAACGAGCGGTTGCTCACTCTATGATGTCATCAGGTGCGGACCCCCCCAACACCCCCCCCCCCGCACCCAATATGCGGACTAAACACATGGCCACTTTCTCTGAGACCTCCATGCTCGCAGGATAGTGATAAAAGTAGCCTTTATCAGTAAACATTCTGTGCAAATGAATAAAAAAATTATCATATTATTGATAATAGTATCATATTATTACTATTAATTAAAATTATTATTAAAATATTTCTGGCCACTGAACTTAACTGGTGAGCAGAAGATCACAGCACAACAGATGACATCATCATATTGAGACGCTTGTGTGAGCTTGAAACTAATTGCATTTTCTTTTTCTTTTCTTTTTTTTTTTTTTTTACAAGGGAGCATAAATCTGAGCGCTCTCGGGCCCGTTCCCGCGCCCTATAAATAAGCAGCACATTGAGTTAGCGACGACGAGCGAGGCTTCGTGAGACCCCTGAGCGCCGTTAGCATGTGTCGCGCTGCATCAATTCCCTGACATCATTGACAGCCATTACTCCATAATTAGTCCGCCGAGACAAAGACGACCTGACGGCGATGAACCACTTCTGTCACTTGCGACACAAGGCGGCGACACCGCCGCCGTGCTCCCGGCTGAGAACGGCTGCCGTCAAAGAGGGAATTGTTTGTTTATAAGAGGCCAGACTCAACAAAACAAACAGAAAAAAACACTCATTTTTAAGTTGTTCCCTGATGCTCCATTGAAATTACAGTTTTTTTTAATATGAAAAATAGCAGCAGTCGTTCTCAAACATTTTACAAAATATATACTGTATATATAAATATAAGTACTGTACCACCATCATGAGTGACCAACATTAAAATAAAGTAGCCTAGTACATCAAAATGAAACAGAACTTTAATTCCTAAAATCTTATTTCAAGCGAGGACTTGCTAGCATTAGCACTGGCGATGTTCTGTGTGTATAATTGTTTTTATTTTGTGTTTTATACTAAAATGATGATTCAAGTTTTTTTTTTTGCACAAAAAGTTAAAAAACAATGTACTTAATATATATATATTTTTAAATCAAACAGTTCTTAAAGATTAAACGCAAATGTATTCTACTTAAAAGTTAAATTCATCTGAACTGAACTTCCCCCACGTACCACTAGAGGGCAAACTCGTACCACAGTGCTACAATATTGTACGATAGAGAAAGTCACCGTGTCACTCATCGACTCGCGGTTCACTTTTTGTGTTTTGTCTGTATTGTAGATTTTTAAATTGGATATATCGACGTAGATTTGTAACTATATGGTGGGATTTTGACCAAACAATTGCAGACAGGCCTCACACAGTCAGTCGCAATTACTAGGAGTACAGTAAATATATATCATGGATGTACTGGGCCACAAATTTAGCCAGGGAATTTGAAATTGATTGGCTCCTGGTGGCCACATTTTATTTTATTTTTTATATATTTTTTTTAGCCTCTATGGATTCCTTCTGCTTTATATGCACTGAAATGCTTCTTTTTTTTTTTTTGTTTACACATTTGTATATTTCAGTGAGGCTCTGGAAATAGGTGTGGACACTTGCATTATGGTTACATGCCTGCACTGACTTTGACACTGACAGGGTGACAACATCCTCCCGCCTGTAGGTGACAACAAATGTGACAATCAACGGCTTCTAATAGTGATGATGTCAGACATTTGAAGACACGTTCAATATTTGGCCGCTCTGACACCTTTATACGCCTGGCAGTGTCCATCGTTACAGTCGCACCTCCCGCTCGTCAATTTTTTTTACTTTTTTTTTTTTTTTTGTCTTGCATCTCGTGCTACACCTGATGTGAAATTGGGTCGAGCTCTATAGGCAGAAGTGTGAATTAAATACATCATTAAATATGAATGAATTAACTGAAATGTGACAACAATTACTCACTTGTACATTCATTCATTTAATAATATAATGTATTTATCAAATAGTTTCTTTTTCATTTATTTCATGACCATTTTATGAAAAAATATTCATGAACCCCAATACTTATTTAATTAATTTAATTTAACTTAATTAACTTTTTTATTTTCAAGCATTTAATTATTTATGTATTTTCAAGCTTTATGCATAATATTAATACAATATGCATGTGAGGTGCAGGTATTATTTTTGTCCACTTGGAGCCGCTATCTTTATGTTCCTCAGCACTTGATCTGTGACAGTGACTGAATGCGTGTGACTTTGAAAGGCATATAGAGTACAGGTAAAAAATAAAAAATAAAATAAAAAGGCATATTTTTTATTTATCCACTTCTCAAAAATTCACCTTTATTGGTTTTATGGTGGCCTTGGAACAGATTATTTATTTCGATTTTTTCTACGGGAGAAAAATCTGATCTGTGACAGTGACTGAATGCGTGTGACTTTGAAAGGCATATAGAGTACAGGTAAAAAATAAAAAAATAAATAAAAAGGCATACTTTTTATTTATCCACTTCTCTAAAATTCACCTTTATTGGTTTTATGGTGGCCTTGGAACAGATTATTTATTTCGATTTTTTCTACGGGAGAAAAAAAAATCCAAACTAGAGGCGACTCGACAGCGTACTGAACGCGTCCTCGCTTTTGTTATGAGAACAGTCATCAGCATGAGTTCATAGATGAGATTCACACGAATCATTATAACAACAGCCTTTCGATCTTCCACATTTTATTTCTTGACATACCCCGAAGGGTTTACAATCTGGATACTTGTTCCTGTGACCTTTACCCCATTGCCCTCGTTGACTGCGTTGTTACACGTACATGCACACACAGGCACACTCGGGTGTTTTAAGATGCCGGATGAAAAATCCATACGGTAAAAGGAGGATGCCTTTAACGGCGCAGCCCGCCCTTGCCGTCTCCACCCAGGCGCTTGGATATACCCAGAGGAATGATGATTATTATTATTACCCTTCTCCTTGATGTGGTTTGGGGTCACCTTCTTTGTGTTCTGTGCCAGTGCTGGGATTGGCGGTTTGAACTTGCCAGGGGGCACCCACGGGCCCTGTGAACCCCTCCAGTGATGGATGGAGCTGACTGTCTGCTGTGTTTGCGTTACGCAGTCTCCATTTCATTCGGATAAGGTTACGACTTTTTTTCCCCTGGAAAATATGCTTTTTATCTTGAAAATATTTGAGTTTTTGCTTGAAAATATTCATCTAATCTGATATATGTTAGAATATATAAAATGTTTTCTCAGAAAGTGGCAAGAAAGAAAATTTTACTTTTTCCATCAAACTTTTTAACTAGAAAATATAGAATGCTTAAAACATCCTTTTTTTTTGCAAATACACAACATTCTCTAGACCATTTAGATTTATTTTCTTGAAAATATATGACTGTATTCGCGTAAGAATGTCACTTTTACCATTAAATTCTTCAAGTTTTTTAATCAAGAAAACCTAGACAGTTCTTGAAAATATATGCGATTTTATTTGCATAAAATGAAGATTTTTTTCAAGAAAATATGGCTTTTTTAAATAAAGAATTTTCTATAAAAAACAACAAAAAACTAGCAACTTTTTTGGGGGCAAATGAATTTTTCCCCCTTGAAAATATGCTTTTTATCTTGAAAATATACATCTAATCCAATATATATTAGAATATATAAAATGTTTTCTCAAAAAGTGGCAAAAAAGAAAATATGACTTTTTCTTGAAAATAGTCAAACTTTTTAACTAGAAAATATAGAATGCTTAAAACATACTCTTTTTTTTTGCAAATACACAACATTCTGTAGACCATTTAGATTTATTTTCTTGAAAATATATGACTGTATTCGCGTAAGAATGTCACTTTTACCATTAAATTCTTCAAGTTTTTTAATCAAGAAAACCTAGACAGTGCTTGAAAATATATGCAATTTTATTTGCATAAAATTAAGATTTTTTTCAAGAAAATATGGCTTTTTTAAATAAAAAAATTTCTATAAAAAAACAACAAAAAACTAGCAACTTTTTTGGGGGCAAATGACTTTTTTCCCCCTTGAAAATATGCTTTTTATCTTGAAAATATACATCTAATCCAATATATATTAGAATATATAAAATGTTTTCTCAAAAAGTGGCAAAAAAGAAAATATGACTTTTTCTTGAAAATAGTCAAACTTTTTAACTAGAAAATATAGAATGCTTAAAACATACTCTTTTTTTTTTGCAAATACACAACATTCTCTAGACCATCTAGATTTATTTTCTTGAAAATATATGACTGTATTCGCGTAAGAATGTCACTTTTACCATTAAATTCTTCAAGTTTTTTAATCAAGAAAACCTAGACAGTTCTTGAAAATATATGCGATTTTATTTGCATAAAATGAAGATTTTTTTCAAGAAAATATGGCTTTTTTAAATAAAGAATTTTCTATATAAATTTTTTTTTTTTTTAAAGCAACTTTTTGAGGGACAAATTACTTTTTTCCCCTTGAAAATAAAGAAACTTCTGTCTAAATCTATATCTGTCGATATATAGACTTTTTTTTCTAAACAACAGATTTTTTTATTTTTTTTATTGTAAATAAGCAACTATCTGGAAAATGCCTGGAATTTTATTCGCAACTGATTGCAACTTTAGCATGAACATCGAAAACCATTTATCTCTAAATTTATCGAGAAAACCAAGCCTTTTCTTGAAAATATTTGGCTTCGTTCACATTAGATTTTGATTCTTTTTCAAAAGCATGCATATTTTCTGGACAATACATAACTATCTTGAAAATGTATTTAATTAAAAAATAACAATTTAAGATTTAAGAATTTTCCTTGAAAATATACTTTTTCAATGAAGAAAATCTAGACTAACACATTTATTTGCAGGTAAAATAAAGACGATCTAACCTCTACCTTGCTTTTGGGCAAGATAACACCAAAGGCTGTGATGGTGTGTGCGCGTGTGTGTGTGTGTGTGCGTGTGTGTGTGTGCGTGTGACAGCCAAAGGCAAAAGCTTCCCAACAGGGTCAAATTCAAGGTCGCGTGTCATGTGATGAACTTCATCCACATGCAGAAGGGAAATACAGTCACGTTTGATCTGTCTTTCATGTGCACACGCGCGCACATACGGCTTATGGTTTACATGCTTCGCGGGGACGGTGAGGGAATCTTGGGCACTCCCTTGTGGACAATGGCTGTAAAGTATATATATATATATATATATATATATAAATGTATTTATGTTAGCAAAAACTTGAAGTTGGAGTGCAGCTTGTACACTGACGATGTTTACGCATTTAAAAATATTAAGACCAATTTAAAAAAAAATAGAAATAATATAATTATGTAAGTTCCTTTTGGATCTAACAAAAATATATATTTATAATAATATTTATTTATTAATGTTGGCAAAAAAAATTGAAGTTGGAGTGCAGCATGTGCACTGTAGTAGGATGATCATTTATTTTTTGGGTACAAAAAAAAAGTTCAAAAGTAAAAACGAATAAAAAATATTAAGACAAATAAAAATATTTGAAACACTATAATTATGCAAGTGACTTTTGGATGAAACAAAATTTTATTAAATTAGTTATTTTAAAATGTATAATTGAATTAATAATTTTAATTGTATTTATAATTTAAAAAAATGCTGATTTTGTAATTGTGGAGTGTGATAATTGAAATTGTAATTGAATTTCGATTAATCGTACATACCTACGATATCGCATTGTATTGTTAAGTGAAGAGCTTGTATAAGGACACGGCAAACTTCAGATCGCTGGTGTTTTCATACACAATTAATGTCTATTATAAATTTTGAGAGAAAACAAAGTCAAAGTTTGGATGAATTGACAAAACTTATTGCTCAACTGTACACTAAAACAGGCAGTTTTGGGTAAAGGTGTGTTTGGGTTGAGCTCTGTTCCCTTTCTCCCCTCGCACCCGATGCCATTGAACATTTGTGCGCGAAATGGGGCAGAAGAAACAACAGAGTGGAAGTCATCTCACACACAAGTGTCGTGAATACAATATCAGCAGCACATCAGTCCGCGCGCACCGCACGGCAAGCGGGACGCGCCTTATGAATATTACACGCACGCTCCTCTCGTTCTGTGATGTGTGTTAAAAGCTTTTTTGCGTCTGCATGACATCAGCTGCACGCTTGCTCCACAAATGTCAAAGCGTGCCACATATACGTTAGAATCACACACAGCTACCCTATGAGACTGCTGTGTTAGGATGTGAAGTGATAGATGAACGTGTGCGCGTGCGTGCGTGTGTTCGCTGCATATCCATAAATGCGTCTGCTCAGAAGCACGTGTCATTAACACGTACTGTAAGTGCAAAAAGAATATGTGATGCGCATTAAAAATATATCCATTCGTGCAAATTAGGCTGTATTATACAGTTGCAAGAAAAAGTAAAGTGCATCTGGAACTTTACTTTTTTTCTTCTTTTTTTTTACCGTATTTTGTTATACAGTATTGCACGTTTATTAAAACTAATTACATTACATTGTTGGGAAATAAAACTAGCAAATTTATTTTTTAAAAATCTGGAAATGCAGCCATTTTTACGCCAAGCGCATCGGGCGCTTGTCTATGAAAATAGCGACCATGCAAACCCTTTGGACAGACTTGGATTTGTGCCGAAATTAGGGTCACCAGATTTAGAAAATTAAACGATGGTAGATGCTACAAGGGTGGGGGGGAAATAGACGACATGCGCCGAACCATATTCGTATGGATCCCCTCTAATGCCAGGGTATGATTTAAATTATTATTTTTTTGGCTAATCTGTTCCCACAGTTTACTAATCTGTACCGGGTACAGGTTAGTAAACTGTGGGAACAGATTAGCAAAAAATATATATATATATAAAATAATCATATCCTGGCACTAGAGGGGATCCGTACGATACAGTTTCTTCTTCGTGTGTTCTTCTTCGTTTCTTATTGATGTGCTAAACTGTGGGTACAGATTACTAAACCGGGGGTACAGATTAGAAAACTACAGATTACTAAACCGGGGGTACAGATTAGAAAACTACAGATTGCTAAACTGTGGGTACAGATTGTTAAACTGTGAGTACAGATTAGTAAATTGTGGGTACAGATTGCTAAACTGTGGGAACAGATTAGCAAAAAATAAAAATAATCATACCCTGGCGCTAGAGGGGATCCGTACGATACAGTTTCTTCTTCGTTTCTTATTGATGTGCTAAACTGTGGGTACACATTACGAAACCGGGGGTACAGATTAGAAAACTACAGATTGCTAAACTGTGGGTACAGATTGCTAAACTGTGGGTACAGATTAGTAAATTGTGGATACAGATTGCTAAACTGTGAGAACAGATTAGCAAAAAATAAAAATAATCATACCCTGGCACTAGAGGGGATCCGTACGATACAGTTTCTTCTTCGTGTGTTCTTCTTCGTTTCTTATTGATGTGCTAAACTGTGGGTAGACATTACTAAACCGGGGGTACAGATTAGAAAACTACAGATTACTAAACCGGGGGTACGGATTAGAAAACTACAGATTACTAAACCGGGGGTACAGATTAGAAAACTACATATTGCTAAACTGTGGGTACAGATTGCTAAACGGTGGGTACAGATTAGTAAATTGTGGGTACAGATTGCTAAACTGTGGGAACAGATTAGCAAAAAATAAAAATAATCATACCCTGGCACTAGAGGGGATCCGTACGATACAGTTTCTTCTTTGTGTGTTCTTCTTCATTTCTTATTGATGTGCTAAACTGTGGGTACACATTACTAAACCGGGGGTACAGATTAGAAAACTACAGATTGTTAAACTGTGGGTACAGATTAGTAAATTGTGGGTACAGGTTAGAAAAAAACTTTTTTTTTTCATACTCTGGCACCAGAGGTGCTCCGTATTATATTCGTTGTCGGCAAATTTATCAGTTGTGCTATTACTTTAGCTAATGCTAAATGCTATCTAGGTTGACAGTTCAACAGCACCGAACAAGCAACGCACTCACCATTATGCAGCCATTTTCGGACCTGACATGCAACCTCTGTATTTGGCTAGTAGGACTACATTTCCCATGATGCTTTGACATGAAAGCAGGACGTAGTTCTAGTTCCAGTATTACCAAAATTCACCTGCTAGGGGATAAGATGCGGATGAGAATGAAACATAAAGATGATTAGCTTTTGTCACTATATTAGGTGCTCACAGTGACAGTACAATACAAACAGCGAAAACAAGTCAGCTGTGATTTCATGTGAAGCGGTTCGCCTCTCTCCAAATAATCTTTGACTTTGGAATTAGATGGGGGGAAAAATACTCCCTTTGAAAATAATCTGTTCCAAACGACAACTTCCTCCGTAGCTTTCATTAGATTTCATTTTAGGGGAAAGAAAAGACAAGAAGAAGCGACCTAGGTTTGACATTTTCCAATTTAAAAGTCATCCTGCCGACATGACACATTTGGGTTGTTATTAATCACAAAAGTGACAACTCCAGCCAAAAGCGCCGCAAATTCCCCAAACATCTGTTCATAAGACAAGGATGTTTACTTAAAAACACACCCGGCTCGCTATGGTTCGAAATCACTGTGAATACCTTACAGAGCCGTGAAGAACTATTTGTTGTGAGAAGTTAAATGCACACGTACTGCATCATTGTGTCATCCTGGCCACTCCACTGAAAAATATTACTTTACAGTCTACATAAAGAGAAAAGTAAGAATGTTCAGGTTTGATGCTGAACGTCTGAGCACAAGCCAGAAATGCAAAAATGAGTTAAGCCCACAGACGCCGCAGTTACCTGATCCGGTGCCAGTTGGGCAACAGTCCAATTGCCCGCCTGCAAGAAAAAAAAAAAAAAAAAAAGCTCTTCACTTATGATTTATCTACATTCATAAAAAAAAAAAAATCATCATCAAAATTTAGAGGACGTCTTTCTGCAGGCTTTGTTATCATTAGAGAAGGCTTTTGTATTAGAGATGCAGCAGACGGGAATAAAAATAGGAAATTTATAGTCGATACAGAACAAAGCAAAGTATATATATATATTTTAATATTTGTGTATGAGTTTGTATAAAGTCGTCCAAGTACGGTGGTAAATATACGATAATGGAGCAATTACTCTCAGATACTGTATTGTATTATGTATATATATAAAAAAAAATACATGTCAAATCAGTGCCAGTAGCTTGAAAGTGGAGAAAACAAAAATAAATAAATAAATTCTGTGTGAAAGTTTAACTTGAGTGTTGGATGGCACCCACCTATTGCATGCAATTTAGAAAAAGATGACAACAAATTTAGTTTGATAAACTTATTTTTCTCATGTGTGATTTTCAATGTCAGACTATTTTCACCTTTCTGCATATTTTCAATATCAACTCTGTCCATTGTCTTTAATTTACTTCCAACTTCATGGCCAACTGTCATTGTCAAGAACAGGTTTATTTGCCAAATTTTCGACAATGTGAGAACTCTTACTTTCTAACTTCCTGTTGAGCGGAAATTTTATTTTGAAGGAATTCGGAAACAGCGTTATTAGACGTAATTGACGGTACACGTAGAAACAGTAAAACGGATTCACAGATAACAAATGAATTCCACAGATTAAAATATATTCAATCTGGTTGAAAATGGTTAAAGTTAAATAAATGTGCTTATCTCTTAATAGGTTAATGTTTGTGATTACATTACACACTTTATCTGTACGGGGGTAATGTGAACATGTAATGACTGACGCTGTCAGACCACCAGTAAAGAAAAATGAACGTGAAAAAACAGGTATTTGAAACAGCCACAACAAAAAAATTGAACAACGATGGACATGGACTGACATAAAAAAAAAAAAACAATAAAAAAAAAATTGTATTTTTGTAGCACCACAATCATCATTGCTCTATAAGCGAAGTGCGCATCTCGACTGCACGGTGCATTATGGGTAACGCCGTGGTGCATTGTGGGTAGGCTAAACTACCATACGGTCATTGAAAATGAATTGGATCCAATGGAATGAGCTCTGATTTCTAACATTTCAACCGCTGGAAAGTTGCTGTTTTTTTTTTTTATTTAATGTATTTTAAACATGCATAGCATGTGGTTTACTGACTTCGGGGGTTGACTTGCAAGCTTTAAGGTGTACAGTTACGCGAAGACTGTCGCCACTCTTATCTCCGCCATTCAAATGACGGTCCGTTGGTAGCCTTCACGCATGCGCAAATGTAACGCGCACTTCGCTTATTAACATCTTTATTGAGGTAAATGTGCGCGTGTAGTATTTGTGTGATAGGACTGTAATGATGGGAAGTTGCAAGCACGACACAGTCAAGTGTGTAAAAATGAAATCTTTTAATCGGTGGCTTGATGATTCATGGTTGCAATCAGAAGAACCAGAGCCAGATTGATGAAGACTACGCATACAGGAAGAGCCTAAAACAGACTGACAAATTGAACAAAGTCTCAATCACTCGCTTAAAAAAAAATAACAAAACAAAAACAGGACAGCACTGGGGTTGCTTTGCTGTCACAATGGAAACTTATTAAGACATCATTCTGGAATCATTTCAGTGAAATTCATTTGGGATCTTTTTGCGAGTCGGAGTTTGGCGTCAGATTGAACAATTGTACAAGGGGTGCCTTGAGATATGAATGATACGACCTTTTGAGTTTTTCAGGATACGAGATGGCGCAACATGTAAGCAGACAAAAAAAAAATACTCAGAGGCATATATTCAAATAAAATTGAAATATGACTCATATTATTGCAGTTACAGTAGTTGTGAAAGTCTTCTTGCATTTTCTTTATTAAAACGTTGACATTTCTTTTAGGGAGACTAATAGGAGGATTAATAGCATTTCCATTCATTTCAATGGGGAATTATGATTGAACTTGTATCTCAAGGCACCATTGTACGTTTTGCACAAAGAAATCTTTCAGCTTGTACTACATTCAACGTCACGACCGCGCTAATATATCGTACATTCGCTTCTTCCTCACGCCCTTCTTAATGCTTGTTAACGTTCAACACTTGAAGCTGGGGTTGGGTTTTGACAACTTGTTTTGGACACAATACAAATCCTCTCAATAGGGTTCGGCATAAAGACGTCAATGATGGATGATTCAATGGATCCTCAGCAGTTACTTTTCATGCCTCTTCTGGTTAAAGTTGGTTTGGTATGACACTTAAAAAAAAATTTAATGAATAAATTTTTACGTAAACAGCTTTTTTTTTGTCAGTCGCACAAAAAAAAAAAAAGAAAAAAATATTCCCAGGTTAGTTAAAGTAAAAAAATATAAAATGTCCAGGAAAACCAACTCAACGAAACAACATTTGCGAGTTTATATATTAAGCATTCGTTGTGCTGTTTAACAAAACAATTGTGTGGAACCATGTGACAAAAAAAAAAAAAGTCAGCATTAGTTGTTAATTATTTTCAGGGCAGAATCTAACCAAAATAAAATATTGTTGCATAGTTGGCTAAAGTATTTGTCCTCTGTTTCTTTGTCATATATATTTTTTAAAGTACTACAATTTACACAAAAAAACTACTGTAGATAAAAGGACTTCCAAAACATACATTTTCATTTCAACAAATTTTGTGAATTTTTTTTTTTTTTTTTGCAGCAGCATCCCAATTTAACCAAATATGGCACATTTCCGTTTTTAGCTTGCTTCCTAAAATATGAATTTAAACGATTCAATAGCTATGACTTCATTTGAAAATTTTCGTTTCTCTCCAGTATCATCCAGTGAATTTTTCCGACAAAAAAATGGTACAATAATTTGATGAACCAATGTATTTGTTACACACATATTAGGAGAACAAAAAAAAAAAAAAAAAAAAAAACGTGCTAAAAATAATAATAAATTCCTCAACAACGCCATCAGAACCCAACCCGGTCATTTTCCAAGATTAAACATACAAACTGGGGGCAGATTCACTAAAATGCAAATAAAGACATAAATAAGGATCATAGCGGTACAATCACCTGACGGGGGAGGAGTAAGCGGAGGATTGGTCGTTATGGCAACGAGGTCGACCACCACCACCGCCACCGATTGGACAACAAAAAAAGTTATTATTATTAGTCATGAAAGTCGTCGCTCATTCAATCAAGCACACTATTTACAAAGGCATACACATACGCCGGTAGGAGGCGTACTCGACGCATTATTTACACGCACACACACACACACATCCACGCTGGGAGGAGTCAAGAAAAATGACTTAAGAACGTAAAATGTTAACTGGCAATTGTATTAGAAACCAGTGCAGTGATTCCCAACCACTGTGGCAAAATGAAATGTTCAGATTTCACAATAAATCAATTAAAATGAGATTTTTTATTTTATTTTTTTTATTTTTTGGGGGGGGGGGGGGAGTACAGACTCTCTTCCTCAAAAACTTACCCAGTCAATGCTCACAAGATGGCGCCAAAATCTAGGCTAATAGAGAAAATAGGTGTCAAGGAAGTAAACTGAAGTGATAGATCACAACTAGATTAGGAGCTTCGCATATTTGGGAGGAGCTACAGCATGTTTAGCCTGGGTTGTTAGAAACTACGGAGAGTTTTTAACTCATTCACTGCCATTGACGGCTATACACGTCAAAAATTCATTTTAACTTTTTCGATTAGTTTAACATTTTTTCCCTACTTTTGTTAACAAGAGTGTGAAAACCAATTTTTTTTATTGAACATTTAGAACAGATATAAAATTTGTGATTGTGAGTTAACTGGTGAAGTCATGCGATTAATTACAATTAAAGATTTTAATCGCCTGATGTCCCTAATTTTTAATAATCTTTTCTAAATTGCGTCAGGCGATTACATTTTTTAAATTGTAATTAATCACGACTTCAATAATGAACTCACGATTAATCACAAATTTTATATCTGTTCTAAATGTACAATATATATATATATTTTTAGGTTTTCATACTTTTATTAACAAGAGTGGAAAAAATGTTAAACTAATAGAAATAGTTCAAATGAATTTTTGACGTCTATAGCCGTCAATGGCAGTGAATGAAAAATCTAAATCAAATCATGTGCAAGTAATTTCAAGGGTAATGTTTTTGCCCACACCCAAAAGCTTGATTTTCTTTAGATGCATGGCGCCAAAGCACTACTTTTCTATCAGACAGCATTTTTAGCCTGCCTAATGGAAGGTCATGTCATTATAGTGTCTTGGCACCAAGATAGCGCCGAAGCACCACTTTTCTATTAGACTTGTGGCATCTATAAGCTATCATAAACATTTTTGGGAATATGCTTTTTTTTAAATTTTATTTTTTAAAGTAAATATAATGAAGCATTGGTCAACAAAAAAGTAATATCAAATTGCCAAATTGGCGAATCCGTGAGTAGTGAATCATGAATATGCAGATGATCACTAAATTCATTTTATAATCCAGTATGCGCCTTGGCCAAGGTTGGGAATCACTGAGCTGGTGTAATATAAGATCAGGAGGGGGCTTCCTTTCTTTTTGGCAGACAACATCAGATCGGGTCCTAACGCTCTCTGCGGGGGTCCGCAAATGGCCCACACGCCGCAGTTTGGCCCACCACATGGCGACAACGCAGCCCCTGCGTTTAAAAGCTGTCAAATAGCTAACGAACCGCTCTTTTGGTCTGGAGAGGAGCAGAGAGAAATTCAAAAACAATAAAGAAAGGCTGGGGTCGCCACGGCGACCGCTTTTTCCCCCTCTCCTCGTGTCTGGAGTTTTAAGGCCTTCGCCGTGACTTTGAAAGCTCGCCCCCGACCGGTGTGAGCCGTGCTAATTGGCTGTCAAGAGTCTGCAGGTGTAAGCGCACGGAGCGCTCCCTCAACGTCGGCGCTAGCCGGGCAAGGCTTCGGTCCAACGGACATGGGTGCTCGGAGGCCAACTCAAATCGCCCAAAAAAAAATCTAGAACACCGTTTGAGCATTTATTCGATATCCAGTAGAACAACACTGTCTTATACAGGAAGCAACCCCCCCCCCCCCCCCTAATAATACGAGATTTTGTTACACTAGTAGCACTACATGTTCCGGATGAGGCAAAACTGCGCACTACTTGACAGCCGTCTGCTACTAGTACTGACTAGAAGAATTTTACAAAATCCCTAGTAGTACTAGTATCGCCCAGCGTCAACTAGTGCACAATGTGGCCTCACTAGTAACGTAGTTGTCCTACTAGTGATGACATTTGAGCGTTATGTGATATCCTTGATAGCCATCTTTAAGTCAATGCACTAGTATGCGCTTTTTCCTCACTAGTAAGACAATTCAGTGCACTAGGAGAAACGTTTTTTCCTACTACTAATGCAACCTTCGGCCTACTAGTACACTACTAGGACCAGTGGAAGGCAGTAGTGGAAAACATTAATAGTGTGACACTAGTGGGCCCAAAACATTCTACTAGTGCACTCAATTTTAAGGATAGTGAATAAATGCTTTATCCTTGATATCCAGCCATGTACTAGTCAAACTTTGTCCTCACAAGTAAAACAATTCAGCGCACTAGTACAATGACTACAACACACTATTAGAATGTTCATGTTTTACTAATAACATTTGTCAGTTCATGTTATTTGTTGTTTGCACGCTACTAGTGCAATAGTACTAGCAAAGTAGTAGTTATTAACAAATAGGATTTTACGTCTGTACTAGTACTAGAATCATGCAGCCGTCAACTAGAGCAACATTTTGCCTCACTAGTAGCATGTATCCTACTAGTATGCCATAGTTGCACGACTAGTGTGGACAAAAAGCATACTTGAACTACATGGACCTTAGGTTGGAGATAAAGGATATTAGTAAACGTTCCAATGGTAGAATGACTGTCTAGTATCAACCCCCCCCCCATCACGAGTGCCTAGTAGTGTTACTAGTGCAGCACAATAGTTTGATAGTAATATTTAATTGCATATTCGTGCACCATCAAATATAGCCAATAAATGCTCAAACAGTTTTCCATATTTTGACCATTTTTCTTGTGCACTAAATTGTCTTAGTGAGGATAATGACCGCACTAGTATAGATAATGACCGCACTAGTATACTGACCTTAAGCTGGACATCGAATTCGGTAAATTTTCAATAGTCCATAGTAAGAAAAAAAAAAAAAGAAAAGACTCTTCAGGCAGCCACGATGGTCTCAGTGTTATTACAATTCTGCTTTTAAAAAAGCATAAACCCACATAGAATAAAAAGGGAGACATAAAAACTAAAATGGTCCTAAGATTGATCCTTGTGGCTTTGGAGCACGCACACAGTCCAGGAAATAGACGGATCCGCCACCATCTCATCCAATCAATTCACAGAAAGTTGCATGTCAGCGCCTTTAAAAATACCCCTCAGTCGCTAATGACGGCGGGAGACGCGGAGGAACTCAGCGGGGGGGTAACGGCCGAGCGCTAATAAATGGGCGAACCCCCAGCCAGCCAGCCAGTCCCTGGTCGCCATAGCAACACGCAGCCCCTCTGCCTTATATATATTTTTTCAAACGGTCACTTGAAATGCAAAAGCAGTCTGAGGAGCGGCGCTTCGGTCGCTACCAGCGGTTGATGATCTGGCTCATGTAGTCCTCGGTGGGGAGCCGGCCGCCCCCCGCCGCCTCCTCCGTCCGGCCGCCCTCTTCCTCGTCGCCGACGTCGTCCCGCTCCTCGCCTCGGTTGGCTCCCGGGGGCCGGCGGCGGGCCGAGGGCCACAGGCTGAGGCCCAGGCCCAGGCCCTGGTGGCTCTGCTGCATGTGGTTCTTGATGCGCTGCAGCCGGCGCTCCTGCTGCCTGGTGAACTGGTAGCGCTGCTGGAACAGGTCCCGGGCGTAGTCGTACAGCTCCATGTCCAGCTCGTTCAGCTCCTCGATGCGCTGAACCTGAAAATACACAATCAGAAATCATTTACGTGTTCTTGCTCCCCCCCCCCCCCTTCCCCAAAATACAAGTTCTAAAAGAGTTCCAAACCGTAGCGTTGTCCAGGTCCACCCCGGCGGCGCGGGTGCTGTTGTACTGCATGAAAGGCCGGATGAAGCGCAGTCTGAAGGTGCGCTCGAACAGGAACTGGGTTTTCCTCTGGTACTCCGTCAGGCCGAAGAAGGCCATGTCTCGCAGGTTCTTCTTGGCCGACTCCAGGAGGAGCTGGGCCCGCTTCTTCTCGGGCACCGTCGACATGTTGTAGCAGCCCACCAGACTCAGGTCGGCCAGCATGCGCACCTGCCGGACAGGAAGTGACAACGGGTGGTTGAAAAGGGGTAAAATTCTCTGGAGGTATGCGAAGAATCGATGAATGAAGCACTCTAAGGATCGTTTGGCAAAAAAACTAAAAAATATATAGGTCAAAATGGGGCAGACAACTTGTTGGGTTATTCATTTACCCAAAACATTTGGTCACATGAATAACCCATAAACAATCGAATTTGGGTAAAAAACAACCAAACAAAATATGGGTCAAAAAGGAGTAGAGTACTTTTTGGGTTATTTAACTAACCCTAAAGCTTTGGGTAAATGAGTAACCTCAAACCAACCACATTTGGATCAAAATTAACCCAATGTGGGTTAAAAAGTGGCAGACAACGTTTGGGTTATTCATTTACCCAAAACATTTGGTCACATGAATAACCCATAAACAATCGAATTTGGGTAAAAAACAACCAAACAAAATATGGGTCAAAAAGGAGTAGAGTACTTTTTGGGTTATTTAATTAACCCTAAAGCTTTGGGTAAATGAGTAACCTCAAACCAACCACATTTGGATCAAAATTAACCCAATGTGGGTTAAAAAGTGGCAGACAACGTTTGGGTTATTCATTTACCCAAAACATTTGGTCACATGAATAACCCATAAACAATCGAATTTGGGTAAAAAACAACCAAACAAAATATGGGTCAAAAAGGAGTAGAGTACTTTTTGGGTTATTTAACTAACCCTAAAGCTTTGGGTAAATGAGTAACCTCAAAAAAACAAAAAAATATATAGGTCAAAATGGGGCAGACAACTTGTTGGGTTATTCATTTACCCAAAACATTTGGTCACATGAATAACCCATAAACAATCAAATTTGGGTAAAAAACAACCAAACAAAATATGGGTCAAAAAGGAGTAGAGTACTTTTTGGGTTATTTAACTAACCCTAAAGCTTTGGGTAAATGAGTAACCTCAAAAAAACAAAAAAATATATAGGTCAAAATGGGGCAGACAACTTGTTGGGTTATTCATTTACCCAAAACATTTGGTCACATGAATAACCCATAAACAATCAAATTTGGGTAAAAAACAAACAAACAAAATATGAGTCAAAAAGGAGTACTTTTTGGGTTATTTAATTAACCCTAAAGCTTTGGGTAAATGAGTAACCTCAAACCAACCACATTTGGATCAAAATTAACCCAATGTGGGTTAAAAAGTGGCAGACAATTTTTGGGGCTACTCATTTAACACAAAATGATTGGTATGAATGAATACTCCACAAACAACCCAATTTTGGTAAAAAAAAAACAAAAAAAACAATATGGGTCAAAACGGGGCAGAGACAACTTTTTGGGTTATTCATTTAACCCAAAAAGTTTAGAATTTGTTCAATCTATTAACCCACAAACAACCCAATTTTTTTTTTAAACTTGTTTGGTTTCAATGAATAACCCACAACATTGACCCAATTTTTTTACAGTGAATTTTCAAAGTCTGCCTTATCCTACAGAAAGAAAAATAAATACAGAAAATACTATAATGAAAAATAAATATTAAATGTAGACATAGAATATTAGATGGAGAACAAGAATGTTAAAAAACTAAAAAAAAACATATTAAAAAAAGGGGAAAAAAATACAAAACAATAGACATTGGATGAAAAATTTCCAAACTGTTTGACCCCTAAAAAAATAATTTGAAAAACAAAAAATCCCAAAACATTGGATTAAAAAAAGGAAAAATACAAACGTATAAAAACAAACAAAAATATTAGTCAGAAAATATTGTATGAATAAAAACTACTAGGAAAGATAGTAAAATATTACAAAAACAGCACCGTAGCAATATGTGACTGATATGTTGTTCTTCTATTTGCTGTTGCGACATACCCAAAGAGCCCAAAGATAATTTCTGCTCTCAGCTACAATGTATACAATAGTAGCCATTATTAAAAATGAAACGGAGAAAAACAACCATCTGTAATGTTAGCACTGTTCATCTATAACGCGCAACTGTATGCTGACACTGTTAAACATTTAGAAGATAATGCAGTCAATGATGATGTGATTGCAAATGACCTCCACAGCGTGTTCACTTTGGACGGAGCTCCCGGGACGAGAGAGGGCGAGAGACAGATACAAATCAACTAACTCGGCTTAATTTATTACTCGTGTTTGTAAAAAAACAACAACACGCACACACATTGTAAGAGGATCTTGAAAAAAATAATCGCATATTAAAGATCACAATTCGATTCTTTCTGAAAATCATTTTGAGCCTCACCTGTCTGTTGTTAGCCAGGTTGTAGGGACAGTCCATGAACTGCTGCAGGGTGCACCCCGACCAATCGGAGCCCTCGTAGCAGGACGGCAGCTCCTCCGGCGTGGGCGTGCGCCCGTCGCACATATGTAGCGAGGTCTTCCACGTGGCCCCCCGCTGCACGTGGCGCCACTCGCTCAGGTAACGCGACACCGGGTCCCTCAGTAGCGTGATGTAATAGAACTTCCTGCTGGAGGAAAGACAAAAAAAAAAAAAGGGGAAAAAAAAGGAAGGTGAGCAAATTGCACTGAAAATTGCGCGTGACAACGAGGTTAATCAATAAGCTAACGGCCGCGTTTAAGAGAGAGTAAAAACAAGAGGACGCTATTTAAATTAATGACTTAGCTCGCACCGAGTGGCACAGCTGAAATGGGGGGGGGGGGGCAAAGTGGTGACATGATAATAAGATTACGTGCAGTTCTCTTTGTGGCCAAGTGGTGGCGACGTTTACTGCACAACAAGCTAGCGGATATTTCAGTATTAAAAAAAAAAAAAAAAAAAAAAAAGGCTAGATGATGATGCATCTAACAAATGTGAGCAGCAGACTGGAAAACAACATGGGAGAGGCCACATTTGACAGGAAGTGCGTTTGGTCAGTCTTCAGGTCACAAACAAAACAAACAAAAAAAGAAAAGAAATAAAAACGCTGGCACAATCACATTTCACGCCGTTCGGGTAGCAAAAGCGTTGGGACGACCCCACAGAGGGATGACTCATGCTGCATGCAGCATTTATTCTTCTTTTAGGGGATGTGCGTGTGTGAGTTTTGTTGTGTTGTAGTGTGTGGTTGTGTACATTGTGTGTGTACTTTAAAGTAGGGCTGTGCAATAAAAAATAAATAAAAAATGTTAATACTAATTTTGAGTTGTCTGAGTTGTTTAAATTGAAACATTTGCACTTTTTAAATAACATTAAATTAAAAAAATTAATCCAAGAGGAACTTGCATGATTATAGTGTTTCAGGGAATTTTATTTTTTTATTTTTATTTTTTTTTAGTTTAAAATTGTTCTTGGTTTGTACCAAAAAATTAATTCAATTATTACCAAAATAATCGTGGTTAATATTTTCATCATAATCGAGCAGGCCTACTTTAAAGAAAAAAAATCATGAAATTAGGTGTCAAAATTAATATTATTATTATTTTGATATGAATCATTTGGCGCCATCGTGTATCTTAAAATTGTCCAAATCGTCTGATTTCTGCAGTCGTCCATAAAAGAAGACTGTTTTGTGTTTTTTTTCAAAATTCTCAAACATCGGCATTTACTCATTAATTCATGCGTTCTTGTGCATTTTCTTCACCATCAACTTAATTAACAATTAATCTATCAAAGTAATCGTTAGATACAGTAACTAATGCTGCCTTGCCATGTCGGTCATGTTTTTTGTTTTTGAATGCGTTTTGTTGGCACAATGTTGATGTGCCTTTGTACTCTATGTGCGGCTTTTTGTCTGCATTTGTGCTGTTTTCCTTTTGTTTGTTTGTGTGTTGTTGGTGTGTTACTGTAGCACATCAAACGCCTCCGGAAAGGGACCCTCCCACCAGAGCGGAGACCTTTCCAGGACTTCAAACTCCACCTAATTACTGCAGTCTAATCAATCAACACGTCCGCATTAGTGTGTGTGCGTGCGCGCGTGTGTGTGTGTGTGCGCAAGTGATGGTATGGATTCATCCTTGAACAAATACACTCTCTGTTAGCATCTATCCATCAGTAAAGCTTTGGTTTTGACAGACGCTGAGTTGTTGATTACACACAAACGTGTCACGCTAAAAACCTCATGTGCCTCCATAAACCTTCACAAAACCTCAAATCGGATCAGATCTAATTTAATCGGGGAGATCCCAGCCGACAAACCAGGCGCAACCCACAAGTAAAAAAAGGAAAAAAGAAAAGAAAAGTACATGGGGGGGGAATCACAGATTACGATGAGTGAGCCCTAAATCCAGTGAAAGCTGGGAGATCCTGGGCAAAGAACCAAACGCACCCTGGATCCCAGGATGGCGCAAGAAGAAAGATCAAAACTGAAATCCATCAATCTTGTCCTCATATCTAAAAGCAGGGAAAAAGTGCTGAGTGGCGGTAGGCACAATCAAAACGGGAGCTGGCTGCATTGTCCAGATTCCTGCGATGACATGACCACCATTCCTAATTCTCCCCACAATGCACCCCGTGTGAGTGTATGTGTGTGTGTGTGTGTGTGTATGCCTATTAAATCAGCGGTGACATTTCCCTTCCCATTCTCAGCTTACATACCCCTGCAGAAACTCGGCACGGTTTTGCGAAGAAGAAGATGAGGAAGAAGGTTAGCGGGGGTTTAGGGGTGGGGGGCGGATGTGAATTTCAATTAGTTTTTTCTAATACTATGAAAGCAGCGAGGGCCACGAGCCCAAGTGATTTATCAAAGTTATGGCTGCGCCTATAATGAAGGCAGCAGCGTATTAGCAGACACAAATAAATAAAACACACTAAACTCTGCTTGGTCTCACTTGCTCACACCAACTTGCTCGCTCTCACACACACACACACACACGCACACACACACACACACACACACACACACACACACACACACACACACACGCACACGCACACACACTACTCACTACCTCGCTCATTCACTCGGGGTCACACTCCAAATTCTGCTGGGTCACTCGCTCAGACTTAAGTGCGTCTCACTCACTCACTCACACTCCAAATTCTGCTGGGTCACTCACTCACTCATTCACTCACTCATTCACTCAAACTACAAATTCTGATGGGTCACTCACTCACTCACTCACCCACTACGTTCTGTTGGGTCACTCACTCACTCACTCACTCACTCACTCACTCACTCACTCACTCACTCACTCACTCACTACGTTCTGCTGGTTCACTCACTCACTCAGCTGGGTCACTCACTCACTCACTACATTCTGCTGGGTCACTCACTCACTCACTCACTCACTCTGCTGGGTCACTCACTCACTCTATTCTGCTGGGTCACTCACTCACTCACTCACTCACCCACTACGTTCTGCTGGGTCACTCACTCACTCACTCACTCACTCACTACGTTCTGTTGGGTCACTCACTCACTCACCCACTACGTTCTGCTGGGTCACTCACTCACTCACCCACTACGTTCTGCTGGTTCACTCACTCACTCAGCTGGGTCACTCACTCACTCACTACATTCTGCTGGGTCACTCACTCACTCACTCACTCTGCTGGGTCACTCACTCACTCTATTCTGCTGGGTCACTCACTCACCCACTACGTTCTGCTGGGTCACTCACTCACTCACTCACTCACTCACTCACTACGTTCTGTTGGGTCACTCACTCACTCACCCACTACGTTCTGCTGGGTCACTCACTCACTCACCCACTACGTTCTGTTGGGTCACTCACTCACTCACTCACCCACTACATTCTGCTGGGTCACTCACTCACTCACTCACTACGTTCTGTTGGGTCACTCACTCACTCACTCACTCACTCACTCACTCACTACGTTCTGCTGGGTCACTCACTCACTCACTCACTCTGCTGGGTCACTCACTCTCTCACTCACCCACTATATTCTGCTGGGTCACTCACTCACTCACTCACTCACACTCCAAATTCTGCTGGGTCACTCACTCACTCACTCACCCACCCACTACGTTCTGTTGGGTCACTCACTCACTCACTCACCCACTATGTTCTGCTGGGTCACTCACTCACTCACTCTGCTGGGTCACTCACTCACTCACTACATTCTGCTGGGTCACTCACTCACTCACTCACTCACTCACTCACTCACACTCCAAATTCTGCTGGGTCACTCACTCACTCACTCACTCACTCACTCACTACGTTCTGTTGGGTCACTCACTCACTCACCCACTACGTTCTGCTGGGTCACTCACTCACTCACTCTGCTGGGTCACTCACTCACTCACTACATTCTGCTGGGTCACTCACTCACTATGTTCTGCTGGGTCACTCGCTCGCTCGCTCACTCACTCACTCACGTGACGCGAGTCTTCGCATGGAAGTGGCAGCCACACGCAGGCGGCAAGTCTTATGTCTTTACGTGCAATAAAAACATGAAGGGGTCTCATGTGACGTTTTGTCACCAATGTGACGCTTTGTCACTATCGGGGCGCGTCAACCAGCGATCTTATGAAACATACACTCACCAGACGTTAACATTCAATCCACTATTTATTCGCTAGATCCAATATGAGAGCAGTATATAAAATTCGGCCTTGTCAAAGTTAGCCCAAATGCATCTTTCCAAATATTACATCTGCGAGCCGCCTCAAAGGCACATTTGCCACTTTCATATTCATAATAGGGCGGAAACAGCTGTCACCACAATAAGACAATTCATATGGTTAGAATTCATACAATTATACGGGTAGTTGCTTCTTGTCTTTTTGGGCATCATTCGTTTGACAGGTTTTTTTTTCCTACCAATTTGTCAACTGAAAGAACTCTTGTGTATTTTTCGCGTGCATGCGTGTGTGTGGTGTCAAGCAAATCAGCCGGCACTTTACAGTATTGATTCATCTCTTTCTTTCTTTTTTCTTTTTTGTCTTCGCAGTGCAAGTGTTGCGCAGCTAATAAAGTGGGCGTTTGGCACCGACGAGTGCAATGCGGCTATTTTCTGAGCCATTACTACTTCGGCCCTTTTTTTGTGTGTGGTGCTTTTGTTTGCCGCGACTGAACAGAATCGAACCTGCAAGTGTGGGCTTAAATCGTGCAATATGTGAAGCAGACTAATAGTAAAAACAACAATTCCACTTACTGTATCGTCGGCCATTATTGCTTGTCGACTTTTCTCAAGTTTTGAAAGGACACAAATGATAAGAATGTTTTTGAGGCCGATGCTGATTTTAATATTTGGCAGAATAAAATACAGATAACGGATTAATCAGACAATAAACTAAAAAAAACTTAATGAGTGAATGCATATTTTCACGCAACAAAAGTCATTTTAGGAAGGCTTGAGTGGGGAAAGCAGTTGTTGTTGATCTGGCATCCACACGCATTCAATTATCTTAAAACAACCCGCATCTGCTGCATGAACTCACACTTTCAGACTCGGCAAATGTGTTGTCTGCCAATTAATCCTGGTGCTGACTTTTTTTTTATTTATTTAGGGAGGCGTTTATATTTTTAGAGTGTTGACAGGAATTGTCATTGCGCTGATGTCAACATGCGTCTTATCTGATTAAAGCATCTGCTGCTGAATGGGCACTTTTATACACGGCAATTTTTTTCTCTGCAGATTAATCATGGCGACTTATTAGAGGAAGGCGTTTATTTTTTAGAGACCTGTCTTAAAATGAATTGTCATCATGCTGATGTCACCATGCATCCAATTATCTTAATAGATTGGCAGCCAGAACAGGTACTTTCCAACAATGCATTTTCTCAGTGAATTATTTGTGGGAGGCATTTATTTTTCAATTGCCACACTGACATCCACGCATATTTAATTATCTTAATGAAGCAACCTGAAGCACGACTGCCTAAATGGGCACTTTCAGACAAGGTGAGTTTTCTTGGCAAATAGATCGTGGTGGCTTATTTGAGGAAGGCTTTTATTTTTCTAGAGTGTTAGACGCAATTGTCGTCGTTGCACTGACATCATCCACCAACGGAATTATCTTAGTGAAGCGACTTACAACGGCTGTCTGAATGGGCACTTTCCAACAATGCATTTTCTCAGTGAATTATTTGTGGCAGGCATTTATTTTTCAAAAGCATTAGAAAAGCAATTGCCACACTGACATCCATGCATATTTAATTATCTTAATGAAACAACCTGAAGCAAGACTGCCTAAATGGGCACTTTCAGACAAGGTGAGTTTTCTTGGCAAATAGATCCAGGTGGCTTATTTGAGGAAGGCTTTTATTTTTCTAGAGTGTTAAACGCAATTGTCGTCGTTGCACTGACATCATCCACCAACGGAATTATCTTAGTGAAGCAACTTACAATGGCTGCCTGAATGGGCACTTTCCAACAATGCATTTTCTCAGTGAATTATTTGTGGCAGGCATTTATTTTTCAAAAGCATTAGAAAAGCAATTGCCACACTGACATCCACGCATTTTTAATTATCTTAATGAAACAACCTGAAGCATGACTGCCTAAATGGGCACTTTCAGACAAGGTGAGTTTTCTTGGCAAATAGATCCAGGTGTCTTATTTGAGGAAGGCTTTTATTTTTCTAGAGTGTTAGACGCAATTGTCGTCGTTGCACTGACATTCTCCACCAACGGAATTATCTTAGTGAAGCGACTTACAATGGCTGCCTGAATGGGCACTTTCCAACAATGCATTTTCTCAGTGAATTATTTGTGGCAGGCATTTATTTTTCAAAAGCATTAGAAAAGCAATTGCCACACTGACATCCACGCATATTTAATTATCTTAATGAAACAACCTGAAGCAAGACAGCCTAAATGGGCACTTTCAGACAAGGTGAGTTTTCTTGGCAAATAGATCCAGGTGTCTTATTTGAGGAAGGCTTTTATTTTTCTAGAGTGTTAGACGCAATTGTCGTCGTTGCACTGACATTCTCCACCAACGGAATTATCTTAGTGAAGCGACTTACAATGGCTGCCTGAATGGGCACTTTCCAACAATGCATTTTCTCAGTGAATTATTTGTGGCAGGCATTTATTTTTCAAAAGCATTAGAAAAGCAATTGCCACACTGACATCCATGCATATTTAATTATCTTAATGAAACAACCTGAAGCAAGACTGCCTAAATGGGCACTTTCAGACAAGGTGAGTTTTCTTGGCAAATAGATCCAGGTGTCTTATTTGAGGAAGGCTTTTATTTTTCTAGAGTGTTAGACGCAATTGTCGTCGTTGCACTGACATTCTCCACCAACGGAATTATCTTAGTGAAGCGACTTACAATGGCTGCCTGAATGGGCACTTTTGGACAAGGCAACTTTTCTCAGTGAATACATCAAGTGGCTTATTATAGGAAAGGCATTTATTTTTCTTCCCGAGCACTATTTTGAAGAACACTTTGCATGTGGCCATGTCTGAAGTGCTATCAAGGAAAACATACTCGAGGAGGAGGGTGGAGGGAGTTCAAAAATCAAAAATGATTACTTCTAAAACCTCTTGTGGTTTTAAGTTTCTCTTAATCACAGCCTCCCTCCACCACTAAACTTACTCATGTGTGCGCCACTAGATTACCCCAAATTTGCCCTTCTAGGCATTGGTTTGTGTTCAAATGCTGTTACGATACCACAACCTAAAGTGTGTGCTGCAAATTGAGGGATGGATCGCAGAAGAAGATTAAGAACTTTTGCATGACACGTATGACAGGTATTTTGAACGAGTGAATGGTTTCACTTTCTTTTCGCCATATTCTAGCACAGTTCTTGTTGTTCCACTTTTAATATGTTCATAAAAAAAAAACTGTCCGCACAGTGAATAAAGGTTTTATGAGGATGACAGTTAGAGCATGGGAAATAATTAACTTGATATTATTTCCTGCGGGAAACGGTTAACGAGAGGGCAGGACAACCGGGGGTGGCTTGCGGCTGCACAAATCACCAGCCGACAAAAGTGTCATTTTGTTTTAGGGTCTGTGTTTGAGTTTGAGCGTCTGGCCTTCAGAGTGACGTACGGGTGCGCATACCAAACTAGCAAACAAAATGGTGATGAAGGCCGCCGCCGCCACTTATTATTTGTCTGCGGATGTTTGTTGAAATACAAACTTCTTGACTAAAAACGGTGGCAATTCAACTAACTCTGCCTTGAAAATCCTTGAAAGGGCGTAACTTCCTTTTGATCCCACAAGATGGCGGCAGAGTATTTAAAATGGAGACTGGTATTCTGTTTTAGATTGAGTAAGTTACCGTGGCCTGTACCACGAGGCTTATCAATATTTTTTTCATTTTTTTTTGTAAAGATAATATTAATAATAATATATGAAAGTTATAGCGCTTTTCCGAATAGACAGAGATGTTTTAGACAAAACAAACAAAAAACAATACTTTGCGGCGCCACGGCCGACGCTAGAAGGAGGTGGATGATGACCACGACAGATGGGAGAAAGTTAAGTAGGATCTACCGGAACGTGGCAGATGACAAGATAGCTAGCTAGCTAGCTAGCTAGCGCTAGCCCGAGAAAGGAGGCAGATGTCCCTACAAGTGAGGATTTACTGCATCAAGACAGATGTAAAAACAGCCTAGGTGGAAGTTGAAAGTAAAAAGAAAACTTTTTAGAGGGAGGTGTAGCAGCCAAAACACGCCAGCGTACTTCCCCTTCCCAAATAACGTATCCAGTTAGCATATGGATGCGTGCTATTTATCTTGAGGCCGCCATTTAGGTGCGCAATGAAAAACAATGAGGCACATTTAACTGTCAAATAGTTTTAGGGCATCATACATTTTAAAACGCCACACAGATGGGAGAATGTGACTGAGGCAGTCTGTGTGATCGCTAGCACGTTGCCAGATAGCAGAACGTGCCAACCCTCAATTACAGGAAACAATTAGAAACGGCTCTAAATCCACGGTATCAGGAACCAGTTCTAAAGGGTTCGATGGGCTTTCCCGTTTGTTAAGCCGAGGGATTTGTTGCATTTATTGATTCTCAGCAGGGACTAGAGCCAAACTATCACTCCACCTTCCAGCAACGAGCTCTTTCTAAATTTTCACTCACTAAAAAAACGAAGTGCCAAAGCTTTATTTTAAAACAGTGGCGATATGCTTCTTTTTATGAGAATTACAATTTGTTTATATACTTGGAGCAAATCAATTGGTTGTGCTAATATTCCCACTTTAGTCTGATAAAAATACATTGTATTTTTTATTTATTTAAACGATACACTTTAATCACTGGTACGACAACAAAACCACTTTCAATCAAAATTGGGCATGCGTATCCGTGCAGAGTATTTTAAACTCGGGCAGCCTCGTGATGAAAACAACATCAAGCCTTGCTTACAGTATTGTGTGGAAACTGGAAATCTAAGCACACTGCTCACCTGGGAGCCATTTGCCTTCAGGAGTCCATGACCGGGGCAATTGCTCAAGAAAATGCAGCTGCCAGGGTCACGGGAAACATCTCCATAAGGTCGCGAGTGTTGGCGAGGGAGGCTAACGGCAACGCTGCACATAATTTCATGCATTGGAGGACGCGGTCACGGCTGCGGTGGGTCGGAAAAGACTCCGAATCGGCAGCTGTTTTGAAAACCGCAGAGGAATATTATGTTTTAGTTAATGATGTTCAACAAAACTGATTGAAAACGACAGTAATGCTTTGTTGAGTCGTAAATCATCACCCGCAAGTACAGTAGGGTCAATTTGTCTACTTACTAAGTTGACTGTCTTCCGAATTATTTTTGTATACGGTGTTTCAGCATGGGATATTTCGATGGGATATTTTTCATTTATCTAAGTTTATTCAATCATTCATTCAAAATAACCACAACTTTTAAAATTATATTTTGAGCATTTAAAGACTAACATAGGCAACAATTCTATAATTTTTTGGGTTGCTAAATGCTGGTCGCATCTGTTTAGGTTGCATGAGTGTGGCGTCATTTTAGGGGAAAGCCTACGGACTGCCCTGCCACTCCCTTCGCTTCCCAGGGAATGGCCTTGTGGAATGTGTTGGCTGAAGTACAGATGATATCAGCCCTGGGTGCGTGTGTGTGCGTTTTGAAAAGAGAGGGAGAGGAGCAACACGTCTGGACTTGATTGCGAATGGTGACTCAACGGAGACATTAACGTAACATTTTCCTTACCGTGAAATGCGTCATTGCCTCATGATCAATGTACACGCACACAAAAAGTTAAAGTGTATATAAAAGTCTTCGAGATTTGACACATCCAAGAGAAGAGTTTTGTTACCAATCCTGCCAAATTTAAATGAGTAAAGAAATCAAGTCTAGCCACGTATATAAAACGAGACTTTAGCGCTAATTGTCAGCTAGCTTGCGAGCTAGCTTGCGAGCTAACTGGCTTCCGCCGCTCCTCTCGGCTGGCGGATGAGTGGCGGGCTTGGCAATTTAAATAACGACATGAGCTATTCTGCAAGTTGTTCAGTAAGTTTCTGGATGTAGCTAGCTAGATAGCTAGCTAGCTAGCTAGCTAGATAGCTAACTGCTTGATGTAGTGCTAGAAATGTGTCAGTTTGGATATGGACAATTTTGAATTCAGCAAGGTCTATAAATGATTACTCAATTATCAAAATATTTCTTAATTGATTTGATATTCAATTAGGTGTTGATTAATCGTTGCATCTTTGAAATCAATAATCATATGATTCATCATGAAAAGGTGGTGTGGAGACCCTAGCTTTAATTTGATCCATATTTAAAAAAAAAAAAAAAAATCAATTAAACTGTAAAAAAAACAATTTAATACGACATTCTAGCGCTAATGAGCATATGTAACACAGTGGCATGTTACCGTAACTGTACATGAAACCGAATAAACAAGAGTCAGCATCAGACCACCATTGACGGCTGTCCAATAATGAGGCACTGAGACGGACAGAAATAGACACCTCGGCCTCAGACAAGCTCCGGGGTCATCTTTTCTTCCGCCCGTGTAGCGCTTCGACTCTCCGCCTCCGAGTCGATCGATGGCAGTCTCCAGGCTCAGACAACTCGCTGGCTTCAGAGTTTTTTTCTTTCTTTTTAAACACACAGACGAGTGTGAAAAATAAAGCGGAGACGAAAAGAAAGGCCGAGGGCAATGTGAATCTTTTGCAGTACAGATGTCGGCATTTTCTTTCCGTTAGAAAAATCCCGACAGACGCATCTTTTCAGACACAATCAGAGGAATTTTTCAAGGTGAATGCCGACCTCGTTTTGTTTTCAGAAATGGTTTCTTGTGGGTCGTGGCAACATGAAATTTGGTAGACATGACTGGCTTGGCGGTATGATTTTTTTCTTTTTGTTTTGTTAGACGTCCATCAGCAGGTCGGCTCACTATAAGGCGCGTCACATTTCCGTGTTTATAGCTCCGCTCTGCCGTAAATGTCCGTGCGGAAACACGAAATATTGCTTCCGGCTCTTCCGGGTCGCGCAAATATGTTTTTTTTTTTATTTTAATTACTGTATAAAGTATTATGATGTAAATATCGACTTTAACGGGGAAATCGGACTTAAGCCGAAATTCGGGTTACATCGCCAGCGTAGGAACGGAACGCCGCCGTAACTTGAGGACTCATTACATTTGGGAAAGATGGACGGAGGGGTTGAGGGGGATTCATTAAAAAAAAAACTGAGAATGAGGAGGGGTTCGGGATAGAGCCCTGACCTGAATAGCAACAATCCATCAATAATTGACTCCCCCAAAATGTTTACATAATTGCCCGTATTAATAATTTAAAACCTAAAAATATCCCAAATTATGACCACAAAACGTATCTACTGTATAATAAATACAGTGTAAATCAGTTCCAGGGACTTTGATAGTATCTTAGCAGGTTGTTTTTAGAAATAGGTAAAACCCGAGTTTTTCAGCAGTTCAGCATAGTTGAGTCAAAATACAATAAAATGAGCAGAAAATCGGAATCTTGTCAAAACAATGTCATATTGTTTGCGTGTTTCTTGTGTAATCTGTGGCACATCTAACATTTGACTTATTTCCATATTAGTCGTTTTGATCCGAGAAGAAGGAACTGATTGGCTTCAAAAAAAGAAAAAAAAAGAAAAAGCTTTGTTGCCCAAGCGTTGGGCTTTATCTTCGGTTTGACGCCAAATGATGATAAATAATAGCGAGTGATTGCCTTTGAGACGTGGCGGGCAGCAGCCCAAGCACATAAATTATTTCATTATTTTCTGGCTATTGTTTCATGAGGAGCAATAATGACAACGACAACAACAACAAAAAACATGCTGACCAACACTTTGCGCACACACTGTGGACTCATTCATCAGATTAGTGTGGTTTAAATACATGGGTGAGTTCAAAGGGGAAACAATTATAACATTCTAGTACATTCAAAAGGTGTTTGATAGGGTTGAAGTTGGGGTTTCATAATAAAATCTGACAGGTCGAATCCTTTTTTTTTTTTTTTTCTCCCCCAGGAGAGCTCAGTATTGTTCATTCGATTTGACATCATCATTGCTCTCCTTTTTTTTAAAAAACAAATAAATTAAAAAAATTTAATAAATGTTTTTTTTTTAAATATATATACATATATATACATATACACACATATATATATATATATATATTTTTTTTTTGTATGTGGGTGAGTATGTGTATGTGCGTGTGTGTGTGCGTGCATGCGTGCGAGTGTGTGTGTATTCATCAGTTCACCTAAAGCCCATTAAAAAAAATCCCATACTAATAATATAATATAATAATAAATTGCCAAATGCAAAAACATCAATGTAAGTTAGTTATCATGACAGGTCGAATCCTAACCCAGATTGATTTATTAATAGCAGGTTTTCTATTTATTTGCATGTATTTTTCAAAATGGTTCATCTATATTCACACTATGAAGGATCCATCGGCCATATTGTGGCTGTAAAAAGAATCAAGTGGACCGTCTTGATTCCTCTCCGGTCGGTCATACATTGCGCCTGATAGCGAGGCCAAAACCATCATCGCTGAGATAATGCTCAGACTGTGCTGCACCCGGGACCACTGCTTAATATGCACCTGCACAGTATGACCTCATTCTGCCGAGGTGATGATGTCACTTATCGCCACGTCCTCATAGATCGTTTTTAGCCCAAAGGTGGAGGAGATAATGAGGAGAAAATAGTCAGCGAGGAAGAAGAGGGAGGCTAGCCAGAGAACAGGGGGCCATTAACGCCTGGGTAAAAAGGGGGCTAATGAGGAGGATACCAGGGTGCCTCTCTCTTAAAAAAGAGAAGCAGCCACACCCTCTTCTCCTCTGGCTGGGATTAAAGTGTGCGACAACCCCCGCTAATCGGTTGTCACATACAAGACTGCAGGCAACAGGGTGTTCACGGTGTGTGCGTGCGTGTGACTGGAGGGGAGAGTGTGAAATTAGACTGATAAGGTAGAAAAACCTCCCCCACCTGCCCTCTCGCACCCCCATTGAACCCAAATCGCGCACACAAATTTGCATTGGACACATTTAGAGTAGACCTGACTCATTCATTTATGATAAATAAGAGGGGGCCCAGTACAAAACCCTGCAGCACCCCCTTTTGTATTTACATGCGTTGTCAATTTGAATGCCACACTCAGATGAGATCAGTTCTCGATTTATCATTGCAGATCTACAAGACAAAAAAAAAAAATGCTAGTGCTAATGCTAGCAGGCAATGTAAAGTTTCATTGATGCAGTAGAAAAATCAGCATTGAGTTCTAAGGGTGACGCGCGTTTGTGCGACGCTTCCTATTCACTAAGAGTTAAGCAGCAGTCTCAACAGATCCCCGCCAACTCGGCAAAACAAACAAAGCGGAGTCAAACCAGGATTCCTCTCTGAGGCAGGCCATCCTTGAAAAGTAAAAGCAAGAATTGGAAGGGGGAAAAGATAAAAGGGCCACGAAAGACAAATCGAAGCGAACAGAGAGACGGGGGGGTCATTGGCTCACATTGTGACATTTAACTGTCGGCGCTACAAGGGAGCTGCTATGTTTCTTTGTCATGGCTATTTCGTTCCGTTGTGTTTTCATCGCTAGCCCAGAGATGACGCAAAGTCGATGAAGAAAAGCCGATCCAGACTCAGCGGAGTCAGCCGTGAATGAGCACACATTTGACAAAGCGACGCGGCATCGCACAATCAATCATTTTTCACACATTCAGAACTTAAGTCTGTTTATCTGCAAATATTTCATTTTTTTCCCCATAATATTTTAATATTTTTGAGTTTTGTATCCAATTGTTTTGTATTGTTTATAATAATTGTTTTTTGGCAAGTATGTTTGTATGTTTCTTATAATATTTTTGCATTTTTTGTTTTTAAATTGCATCCAATATTTCTCCCCCAAAAATGTCTTCCCTAAAATTATACATTTTTATTATATTTGGGCTTTTAATTCAATATTTTTTGTATCCCCCCCCTTGTATTTTCCTACTTTTTTTTTTTTTTTACCCCCGCATCATATACTACATGGGAATATTTTATTAAAGGGATACTTGACTAATTTAGCCATTTTCAGCAGTAAAAAGGTTCATATTTTGTCCAGAATTAATTTGATAACTTCATTATTTTTCTTGTACAATTTTACAATACAATTTTTCCACTTGCTGTGAACTGAAGATGACATCACCTGTGCTGAGAAAGTAGGTAATGACCAACCATGGCTCATCTGTTTTCTGCTGAAAATGGCTCAATGAGTCAAGTATCCCTTTAAATTTCCATGAATGACTATAAAGAAAATTATGAATAAATCAGTGAAAGAAAAATGTTGGCCAAAAACAGAAACATTAGGGAAAAAATACTATAGTATGGGGATACATACTAAAATATTCAAAAAAAAAAAAAAATATATATATACATATAAATACATATTAATAAATAGTACGTTTCGTGAAATAAATCTCAGATGGATGTGACTCCAGGAATTCCTTTTATCCTTTTTGTGCCAATTTTCGGCCAATCTTCAATGAATGACACACAAATGTTTAAGGCTGGCACAAGTTATTCTGTGCACTCGACTCCGTCTGTCCCATTGTAGTTAGAAAGAGAAAATGAGTGTTGCAGCATGGCCCCCTGTCACTCATCCAGTCCCTGCGGCGACCATTCCCACTGACCAAGCCCACCAACCACAAACTCACCCTGGGGAATCGGAAGGCGGGAGGACAATTGGCTCTTTAAGAACGGAGGAAAAAGTGTGAAGCCAGGCAGAAGAGGGTGATGGGGGGGGGGGGGGGGTGGCGGGGGTTATATGCGTATGTGTGGTGAGGGGGCAAAGGGGGTCTTCCAAGCACAATTTAGGCTGGCTGCCCGTTGGAGGACTGCGCCAAACATGAGAGACATGTTAGAAAATGATTGCAAGAAAACATGCAAAGACTGAAAACGATGTAGTATATTGCGCAATGAGATAGCGAGCTATTCAACCGTGATTTCGAGGAGCCTGTTACCTCGCGAGCTAGCTCATGGTGGCGAGTTCGGAAAGGTCCATTTTTGACTTATTTTAGTGGCTCAGATAAAAGAAGTAGCAACCATTTTTTTCCCCACGTTAGTGCGGTTTCACGCATTTAGCAGACTGGACACTGGTTGAATTTTTCATAATTTTGAAGCCTCATATATATACTTGGCAAAGTTGCAGATGGTTAATGGCTTCTCTTTGGTGTGTCAAATTTACAAGACGTTTATATTCACTTGACAGGGACTTTTAAGACAAGGCCAAGTGGCTAATGAGCACTGGGAAGTTGTGGGAAGCAAGACAAGGGCAACGGCAAAGGAAGTTCCAGGGAAGCAAAGAATGAAGACAACATCCAGCTTCATTATGCAGCGGCACCGTGTCGCCACCATGCCGGAGTATTTTCTCCAAGCAGCCATAACAATTAAAAGCAGCAATGTCAGGATGAGGGACGAGAAGGGGCGCCCTAATGAAATAGCCGGAGCCAAATATTGTGCGCCAGGCACGGCAATAGTTTGGAGGACATAACAACACGTCTGTGTTGTGTGCATGCGAGCGTTGCTGAAAGCAGCTCATTGTCTGGCACCCCTTAAAGTCACAACACGACTCTTCCATTCTTCTAAAGCCCCCAATATCCATTTGTCCTCCTTTAGTCCTGGTTCACGTCATTATATTCAGAGTAAGATGACATTACAGTTGACCGTATTTTTAAAAATGTATCCTTCGGTACTAGCTAGTTGTGGTCCTTGAATGAATAAAGAAGTGAAACTTGTTACTATTAGCTCGCAAGCTAGCAATGTGAGTTTAATGACAGTTTGAGTGTTAATGTGTGATGCAACGCCACTTTCTGTTAGCTTGTTATTTAGCCCAGTAGGCTAAGACTGTTGATGAGCCGCACGTGAAGCTAACTTGTTACTAATAGCTCGCAAGCTAGCAATGTGAGTTTAATGACAGTTTGTGGGTTAATGTGTGATGCAACGCCACTTTCTGTTAGCTTGTTATTTAGCCCAGTAGGCTAAGACTGTTGATGAGCCGCACGTGAAGCTAACTTGTTACTAATAGCTCGCAAGCTAGCAATGTGAGTTTAATGACAGTTTGTGGGTTAATGTGTGATGCAACGCCACTTTCTGTTAGCTTGTTATTTAGCCCAGTAGGCTAAGACTGTTGATGAGCCGCACGTGAAGCTAACTTGTTACTATTAGCTCGCAAGCTAGCAATGTGAGTTTAATGACAGTTTGTGGGTTAATGTGTGATGCAACGCCACTTTCTGTTAGCTTGTTATTTAGCCCAGTAGGCTAAGACTGTTGATTAGCCGCACGTGAAGGTAACTTGTTACTATTAGCTCGCAAGCTAGCAATGTGAGTTTAATGACAGTTTGTGTGTTAATGTGTGATGCAACCCCACTTTCTGTTAGCTTGTTATTTAGCCCAGTAGGCTAAGACTGTTGATTAGCCGCACGTGAAGGTAACTTGTTTGGTGTTGAATAATTGATGTACTGATTCCGTCGATAGTTATTTAATATGTGTTAGCATGTGCGTGCAAGGGACATTCTTTGTGTTGTTACAGGCCAGAGTATCTAAATCAATCCGAATGAAATACAAGTGTCCATTTTAAGCCCTTTAGGGGGTGTCAATTATTTACGGTAGGTGGGTAGCTTGGGCATTATTCCTTTGAATAATGGCGGCTTCAGTTGTTCTGAGCATTCCGTTAACATTTTTTAACAAAAATGTGGCAAAATGGCCGCCCTCTAAGATGGATAAAAACGGGTCAATTATACTGCTCAACTCATATTCCATGAAAACGGGCTTACATATTGTATAGAAATGTTTTAAATAAATTTTAATTTAAAATGTTTTAGGTGAACTAATGAATACACACACACACATATTCACCCACATACAATGAAAAATAAAATAAATAAATAAATAAATAAATATATATATATATATATAAAAAAAGGAGAGCAATGATGATGACATGTCAAATCGGTAAAATTACCGAATGAACAATACTGAGCTCTCCAGGAAAATAAATAAATAAATGTTTTAAATATATATTTTTTATTTTTATTTTTTTTTTTACAAAAATAAATGTTTGAAAACAAACAAAAAGATAAAATTTAAATACATCGGAATTATAGTGGATTAAATAAAGTTTAGCCATTGTAACGTAATGTGGTTTGAAGAAATGAATTAAATATTCAATGTACCACAAGAGGGAGCCCGTGCGCCACGCGTGCTAAACACGCCACACTTTGAGAATCACTTGTTTACCGGTTCACATCGAAATGACCAGTGCAATGAGAATAATTGCACGCATTTTTGCACAGAAGCTCACATGCGCACAAACAAACGCGTATGCGCGCTGGCAATTGGCAGCTGCTAACCTCGGGATTAAGTCCAGTGTGACAGACACGATTTCAGAGCGCATCTGTGACAGAGCAGAACAAACGCACGCAGCGAAAACCAAGCACCGAGCGGCAGCATTCGGTCACTGACTTGCGAAATGGGAGGGAAAAAAAAAACAGAGCAAAAGAAGAAAAACTAGCAGAGCCCGGGCACCATCTGCCAGGTGCACATTGACTACAACGCTCCCACATTTAAAAGCCTACTTTGAATTCTACACAGATCTGAAATGTGCTTAAAAACATGAGAGAGAAATGTAACCACCTAGGGAAGAGGAGAGTTTGGTGGTGGTCTCGCTCTTTGGATGAGAACAAGAAAAGGGATTAACGAAAGTGACGCGATGTTTGCATTTGATCAAAACATGCACTTAGGAAAAAAAATAAAAAATCCTGGCCTTGGGTTGCTGTGAGGATTGTATTAGATCTCTGTTTAGCCCCGTTCTGCCCCCTCCCTCCCCTCTCATAGCATTACGCATGACGGCAATAAGAATTGAAAATCCTTCTCAGCCCAGTCACACAACTTCAAAACTGCTTTTTCAAACAAGGGAAAATAGTGTGTGAAGGGGGGGGGTTACTCTTTGATATGACACCTTGATTTTCCGCAGCAGCTTATGGGAGGGCATCCCTCTATTATAAAGCTTGTGACATCTGGCCTCCGCAGAGCATCAGCCCCCCTCCCTACATATATGTGTGTGTGTGTGCCTTTAAGAAACATGTGTTCCACTCTTTGTATGCGTGCCCATCCCAGGCATCGTCTCCCGCCACTCGCTAATCCTGGATGACATGCGGAGGAATGGCGAGTGGCAGCAGCTGTTGGCCCGGCGACGTTCCCCGACGACCGACAAGAAGCGACTTGCCAACGTTCTGCCCGTCATCTTGCGGTTGGGCCTTCATGTGGCTCCGGATGGTGAGTTCACTGAACGGTTGTGAGGGTGGGAAACGTACAAAGAGTCATGAGTAGGCCCGTCGCTAACGAATCTTCCGGGAATCGATTATCCTATTGATTTCCAGTAATCGAGTACTCGATGAGAGCTCTGTAATTACATCAAACTTTAATTATGTCATTTTTTTTAGTTTGAAGTGACTTAAAACAACTATATAGTTAAATAATAAAGTGCGTCCGCAGCAACAAATGTTCAAATTTTAAAATAACAAATATTTGAGGCATCCGGAACCAAAATTTAGCCATTTGTTTCCGCAACAAATGGCAATTTATTTTTTATTATTAAATAAAATAAATAATTAAATAAATAATTAAATAAAATTAATAACTATAGTTTCAAGGCAGAATTTTTTGGTGGACGAATTTTTGTGGTCAACTTAAAGCAACACTAAGGAACTTTCAGTTTATGTTGATTATGGCGGCGCCATATGGACAAAAGCGGTAATGTCATGCCTGAAAGAAGACCACAAGCGCGGTTTTTGAGCTCAAAAAACTGGGCCAATGTTGATCCTGGACTGTCCTTTAATACGGGTAGCTTCCCTTTTTCTTTTTTGGGGAAAGGAGGAAGTCATGTCTGCCATAAAGCAGTCAGCACATTTGTATTTTTTTTTTTGTGAGGCAGCGTTCCTAACCATCCTCCTCAAAGTTGCTTCGTGCCGGTAAAAATGATACAAACCTCCTCAGGCCACGGCGAAGGTAGCGTTCAACTAGTTTTAAGTCGATGTTTCATCTGAAGAGTTATGAAAATATTTTATTACGGTTGAAAAGTTCCTTAGTGCTACTTTAACAGTTAGGCTTGGCTAATGTGTTCTATTTGCTCAATGACCACTTGTATCTCAAATCATCTTTTCACATCGAAAAGAACACAAATACAATAGTAAGGAATGCATTAATTATTTAAATAGGGTATTATTTCTATAGGGCAGATTTGGCTAATTGCGAGGGTTGTTTGGAATGTAACCCCCGCGCCGGAGATGTTGTATTAGGGCGAGGAATGCAGGATTGCAGCAGCAGCTGTCGTTCTTAAAAATGCAGCCTAATGGGATACAAAAAAAAAATAATACACCCAAACTTTATCAGCATGTCGTCATTGAGCCCTCCAACTGGAACGGCATTACCTCGCAATTCAAAAGCGGGATGGATCTCAAAGCCCGAGTCCTGAATTAGCATCGAGTACATTTGCCATCTGGTTAGCTTGGCAAGCCGTGGACTTGTTTGCCTTCTAAAAAAACAAAAACAAAAAGAGGCATCAGGTCCCCTTTTCGGCCAGCGCAAATTAAGCCAGAAGCTTTGCCCACTTTTTTTTTAGAAACAGGTACGTGTGAAATTCTAAATATAGTTAAGTATGACTGTGAAACATGACGTATATATTCACGTCTCAGCGTGCGGTGGCTTTAAAAAGCCTTCTCTTGAGTGCGTTGGCCTTTCGCCAACATATTGAGGTCTTAAAGGCCTTAGGCCGCTACTGAAGGGAGTAAACACATTAAGCGAAATGTCTATTCTCTGCCAGGCTAACAATAGCAGATTTGGTCTCCTCTGAAGCTATCAAAAGCGGCGTGGGCGGAGGCTGATATGTGATTAAACGCGCCCAGACGAAGGAAACAAGTACAGGCGAGCATGTGTGAAGCTCCAACAAATCCAGAAATTGAAAAAAAACAAAGAAGCGTCTTAGGGCGCTTCCTGCTATGCGCTATTTAGCTTGTTTTCATCGGACCCGAGTTGGGTTTTCCCACTTGGTGTGGTCCAGAGTTTTGTTAATTTTTTATTTATCTCAACAGATGGGGCCATCGACGGTTGATTTTTTTTCACAGGTCATATTCATTAATGCTGGGTACTGCCAAAAACTCCACGTTACAATATCGTATACAGGGGTCACGATATGATACGTATCGCGATACACCACATACTCGATACATGACCTTCAAGGCGATACTTAGCCCGACATTTTACATTACTTTACATACAGAATCATGAAAAATAAGATTTATTTTTTTTTATGCTGGATGGCAATTTTTCTTCTTCTGATGTTAGCAGCACTTCCGGTTTGCCGCCAAACTGAACGCAAAGGTAAGTGTAGCATTTTTTTTCTTTTTCTGGAGAGCTCAGTATTGTTCATTCGGTAATTTTACTGATTTGACATGTCATCATCAATCATTGCTCTCTTTTTTTTTTTTAAGTGTAGCATTTTTCTTCTTCTTTTTTCTTCTTTTTTCTGGAGAGCTCAGTATTGTTCATTTGGTAATTTTACCGATTTGACATGTCATCATCATTGCTCTCTTTATTTATTTATTTATTATTATTATTTTTAAGTGTAGCATTTTTTTCTTCTTTTTTTTCATTTTTCTTTTTTCTGGAGAGCTCAGTATTGTTCATTTGGTAATTTTACCGATTTGACATGTCATCATCATTGCTCTCTTTTTTTTTTTTAGTGTAGCATTTTTTTCTTCTTTTTTTGCCTTTTTCTTTTTTCTGGAGAGCTCAGTATTGTTCATTCGGTAATTTTACCGATTTGACATGTCATCATCATTGCTCTCTTTTTTTATTTATTTATTTATTTATTTATTTTTTAAGTGTAACCTTTTTTTCTTCGTTTTTTTTTTCATTTTTCTTTTTTCTGGAGAGCTCAGTATTGTTCATTTGGTAATTTTACCGATTTGACATGTCATCATCATTGCGCTCTTTTTTTAATTATTATCTTTTTAAGTGTAGCATTTTAACATTGAAGAATGTCAAAGAGGCTCTGGCATCTTTTTGATATTTTTGTATGCAGCCCTCAGTGGTAAAGTTTGGACGCTGCCGACGAAGGGTTTTGGAAAGGGTTCGGGAAGTCAGAGCTGATTGGCCGGCCACTGAGTATTTTGTGGCTGAACCTCACAAGGGACCAAACGCCAAGGGAACAATACGCCACGCAAACGAGGCTCCTCCATATGGCGGGCGGAGCGAACACATACCGAAAAAAGAGTCCCCAAAGGAGGACTGAGCGCTTTTCCACATTTTTATGCTAAAATCCGCAACGCTGATGTAGCGCCGCTCAGTAGGAGACTTTAAAGGAAAACAGGATGCGAGGACTGGATGGAGATGGATGGCTGGAGGAAGAAGCTTAACGGAGGAAATTAGAGAAATGTGCTGATTTACATTCTGTAAGAAGCAGAGCAAACACGACCTGCGTACCTCCCACGCCACGGGTCACCGTCGGTTTTCCTTCCGCCCGCTTCTTGTTATCGGTTTAACCATTAATAATCGCGCTGACCTCCAGACGCGCCATCGTCCAAATTGCCCGCAGGACCGGTCTTGCTCGCTTTAACCCGCCGTTGTCTCATCTTGCGGTTGGCCTCCACCGGGCCCCGGATGGCGGCCTTCGCCAAATGGTTAAGTGATTGAGAAAGCGTTGCGCAACTGAATAATAATGTCGTAACATTGCAAGAAAAAAATACTGTATTTCTTATAGAAAAATTACACATTGTAAAAAAATATATGTTTAAATTAGATGTATATATAGTGGACCCCCGTGTATTTAGAGTTCATCACCTATGAATTTACCTACGCACATTATCCCTTCCCCCCCCCCAATATTTTTTAATATTTTTATATTTTTTTGGTGGGCAACCCTCGTTTTTCTTGGAAACACATATTGGAGTTTTCTTAGTTAATTTTTTAAATCGTCTTTTTTTTGGGGGGGGGGGTAAATGAATTTATTTTTCCCATGTGAGAATCAAGATAAGACATTATGAGAACCCCCCCCCCCCAAATATTTTTTAATATTTTTTGGGCAACCCTCGTTTTTCTTGGAAACACATATTGGAGTTTTATTAGTGTTACTTTTTAAATAGTTTTTTTTTGGGGGGGGGGTAAATCAATTTATTTTTCCCATGTGAGAATCAAGATAAGACATTATGAGAACACCCCCCCCCCCCCCCAAATATTTTTAAATATTTTTTGGCCAACCCTCGTTTTTCTTGAAAACACATATTGGAGTTTTATTAGTGTTCATTTTTAAAAAAAAAAATTTGGGGAGGGGGGGGGGGGGGTTAAATGAATGTGAGAATCAAGATAAGACATTATGAGAAAAAAAATCATAATCACAAAATTACCTGAAAATACTGCAATTTTGACAAGAAAAAAGTTTGAATATTGTAATGACTCAAATAAGCTTTCAGATTTAAAAAAATAAATGAATAAAAAATAAATAAAAAGAGAGCAATGATGATGACATGTCAAATCGGTAAAATTACAGAATGAACAATACTGAGCTCTCCAGAAGAAAAAAAAAGAAAAAAAAGCTTTCGGATACATCTGACATATCAGCCTTTGTGGAGGAAAAACAAAATTCTCGAACTCATGTTGCGTAACGGTATGCCGGCACCCCACTTAAACCGCGGCCCCACGACTTCCCGATGCCTTTTGAGTGATTGCGGGAAAGCGTTGCGCAAGTGGACGGTCTGACGAGACTCAGCGAACGCAATCGGGATTCTTTTGCCTAACCTCCGAAAAGGGACACACGGCAGTTGGCCGTCACTTCCAACTTGCAAACGTAAATCCTTGTAAATGTAAATAACACCATCTGTAAAGGTCGGAGGGAACCAGCTGGAGGTTCAATCTCACTTTTAACTCCACCCTACGACTCCCTTGATGGTTCTACCAGTGACGATGCTCCGCTGCTATGTGAGGTGTGTGTTGTAAAGGAGGTAAACAGCGGCGGGGATGATAAACCGCTGATTTCCCTCCAGGCCGCATCGGGCCTGCTTGAGGAAAAAAAGCCTCCAAAAGCAAAAGCCCCATCCCAGCATTCCGAGAGCATTCCAGTGACATTAATCACCCGTTCTTCGAACCCCCTTTCAAGTAACGACTCCCCTCGGCTCGGCCTCCTTTCTCTCCCCCCACTCTTCACGTTGACCCAAAGAAGTTCAGAAATGTCTAGAATGTCTCATGACAAGGATTCAAGAAAGCCGGATCCGAAGCGTGATCTGGTGGCGGATCGGATTTTATTATCCACCGACTCCGCCTCCTCTTTCACCCTCTTTTAAGGCTTTGACTAAAGGAGAAGGCCTCACAAATATGAATGTGTTCTGGAGAGGCTGTCCAGAGAAAGAACCTGAACCCGAGCCACAACCAGATTGCAATCCTGTTATCAGTGATCACTATTAACTCTTTGAGTGCCAAAAATGTTTAAGAACGTTTAGTAAAATCCAAATGAGGGCTGCCAAAGACGTTAAATATGTTTTTTTGTTTTTTTTGGGGAAACGGGTGGAGGAAAGCCTTGGCCAGCTGTGCTGAAAGTATCAAGCAGATCGAGTTAGTATAATGACTATTTTTGGGCACTAGATGGCAGCGATGACTCTCTTTGGACAAGTGTCAAATTCACTAGAGTGCAAGAAATAATATCGTTTCACAAAAAGCTTGATTTCTCCGTATTTTGGTCCAAAACAGAGCATTTGGGTGAAACTAACCATTTTGTATTGTTGAGAACTGAAAAGCTTTTCTGATGAAAGATGAGATCTTTCATTTGGTAGTTTGTGTGTTTCCAAAGTCCAAACACAAAATTTTCTGTGGACCTTGAAAGATCAGTCAAAACGCTTAAATCAGCTGGCACCCACGGCATCCCTTTTCTGAAAACGCTTGGCAGTCAAAGAGTTAATTTTTCCTTCCACCTCTTGGGGGATTTTCCGTCCCTCTAATAGAGGCATCCAGCATGTCCCGCGAACCAGCAGAACAGCTGGAGCCAGGATGCGTGTGGCGCTCGGGCCCGTTCCGCATGCGTGCGTCGGGAATCGGCGAAAACATCTGCGCCGCGAGGAGCAACGGGAGATATGATGCCGCGAACGGCGCGCCGGGGACATCCGTCACACTCTGTCACATCAGCTCGTCCGATGGCGCGCACACAAGGACTGGCGCTGACCCGCCCGGCCCGGCCGAGGACTGCTCTTTATCGCGCGCTGTAAATCAGACATCTTCTAATTGTCCCTGACTTCGCCGCTCTCTGACAATCTGCTCCTTGACAACCGGCCCATATAATTGACAAACGGCGCCTTGGGCAACAGGCTTTCGGGGTAATCGAGTGTTTATCGGGCGAGGGCCTCCATTTTCCCGCCTTTTTTTTTTTTATAGAGACGTCTGCTTGGCACATCCCATAAAGTTTGACACGTTGCGTATGTAGTGCCAAACGAGTGCCAAACTAACGGCACCAAGCAAGTTATTGCATGGTGAAGTTAAATGCGTATACCGATAATCGGAGGTAGGCGCGTCAATTAATTTTGAGTGTCCGTCACCTGGCAATCGTCAACAGTCAGGACAGCCTTCCGTCATCATCATTCCATCAATATTCCATGACGAAACATCAATCCGTCATTCGCCGATTCCTGAGCAAAATAAGCGTGTTTCCGCCATTCAAAGTGGACATCCGTCAAAGTTCAGCAATCGTCATTCGGCAATCCATCACCAAAATGGGTCATTGACCGATTGTCGAATTTATTGACGATTACATTGACGGAGGAAAACCCCCTTCCGTCAATGCTTAGTTTGTCATCTTTCCAAGTTTCCCGCCAATCGTCAACAGAATGGGCGTCCAATCATTGACGGACCTTCCGCTGATAATCTGCCTCATTTGAGCATTTTTTCACCTATTTTGAACCAAAGTCACCCCCCAAAAACCTCACTCCCATTCCGGGTCATGGCATCCAACTGCCGCCACCACGTCACCGGCTCGGAAGTGACCGTTGAGCTAAAAGCCCAGACAAGTCAGCAGTCAGAACGATCTTTGAAAAGACGAGAGAGTGAGGTTGTTACTAAAGTCCAATCGCGCAGCACTTCCTAGCATTCATTACACATGTATGTCATTTTATAGTCTAAAAATCGGTTAAGATGTTAAAAATCGGTATGTGTTCCTTTGGTCTCTTGAGGTCTCCCTGATTTGTCGGAATTTAGATGTCTCTGGGGTCGGTGAAGGACTCTGGGCGGTGGCCTGGTGGGTGGTGTCTGGTCGGTGTTGGATTTCACTTTCCTTTTTTTTCTTTGCTCCTTCCTCTGGTCTCCTGACGGCCTCACGACTCTGGCTGGAAGTGTTCGGTTTAGGTGAATGGTATGGGATTTTTTTTAATAGGTTTTAGGTGAACTAATGAATACACGCACGCACACACACATACAAAAAATAAAAAATAAAAATAAACAAGGAGAGCAATGATGATGGCATGTCAAATCGGTAAAATTACCGAATGAACAATACTGAGCTCTCCAGAAAGAAAAAAAAAAAGAGAAAAAAAATCGGTACGTGTGAAGCTCTGCTTTATAGCGCGAGAGGAATGATTTCAGCGGCGCTCCGATATCATCCCCTTCGGCATTGAAACAATACGAGCGCTGCTCATCGAGACGGCGACGTCAAAGCAAGAGTAATGGATCCTAGCGGGGAAACCTAAGCCAGATCGTCGGAGGAACAAAAGCCCTCATTGTAATCGCAGGCTCTCCTGCCCGCCTCTTGTGCATTCATCCCAGCGTTAATCCCTTTCATATTACTCGGCCTCAACTGTAGGCCATTAGAAGAGGAGAATTAGGATTCTACTGTCGATCTCTAATCTCCATCCATTCTCTTATGCTCCCTTGATAAATCAGCACTTGGCAGCACACGAAAGACGACGCACGGAATCGAAAATAATACGCACGATCCATCGGAAAACAAATACTAGCCTAGTTTTCCTTGTAACAAATATCAGCGCGTAGCTCAAGAGCTGGAAAGCCTGACACGCCGGGATGGTGGGAATTAAAAAGCGAAAGGTTTCTCCAACTTTTTTTTTTTTAGATGGAGATTTCATCTGTGGCGGTGAAAATGGCAGCTGATTAAACAAGATCGTCGTAAGGTCTGCGGAGCCGGTTCCAGGGCTTTGCTATGCTTGGACGCGATCTAGGTCTTGCTTTTCCGAGGATGAACTTTTACACCCCGCGTCCTGAGCCAAAGCGCACGGGACGGAAAAAAGCGATATTGATCATCGAAAAAGTGATAAAAGACACTTGATGATGTCAATTCTGAGAGGGACTTTAGGTGTTACAGACGAGAATAAAGTTGCAAAACTAGCAGGCAAAATTTAGTCATTTCAAAGAAAAAAATACTAGAATATTCTGCACAAAAAGTTGTTGGGGAACGGTGTTAAATCGAGTCACATTTGTGTTTGGGATTGTCCGATTATCTACCACAGAGATTTCCGATTCGTGGAACTTATTGATACCTTTTTGTGCAATGAGCAAAGAAACCATCAACCTACCGTACACACACACACTATATTCACGATTAAACGTTTTTAAGCTGTCGTAGGGTCGCAGCCGTCTTTTCACTTTGTTCCTGGTGGTGGACGGGATAACAAATAAAAGTTGACGGCGTACCACGGGGATTACTACGAAAGTGGAATGCATTTCAAAAGCAAAAAAAAAGGATTTAACATCAGTCGCAAATAATGTGAGTGTCAGACTTTGGAAGTGGCTGGAAAATTTTGCTCACTGGCTATTGATAGATATTATAACATTTTTAACTCTTCATTTCATATATTAACCATTGTTACACATTATTAACATTTTAATTCTTTATATTAACCTTGTCGAAATGTTTTGTGTCCTGTGCAGAGCAGATGGTGTTGATTTCGGTATAATTTGACCTTAAACTGGGACATACTATTTAGTCTAAAAAAGTTCCTTCTCAGCGTTTTGTGCGAAAACACATTTGGTCCTTGAGAACAGAATCTGTTTCGAACACGCACTCCTGACTCTGTTTTCGCCATCGCTCATGGAAAAGTACCCAGAGTATGTTTTGTCTACAAATGAAAGAGAGGCGATCGGTTTTAACTATAAGAAGCCATTTTACACGCGGAAGAGACACATTCGGCGCTCTGAATCCCACCTGTTTAAGTGATGAATTAGAGGCTGTTTGAGTGTCCAGAGATCTCTGTTAGATAAAATCATTTTTGCAAAGGTGTTTTTTCTTACATTAAATCTGTCTTCAAATTTTGGAACACGCAAAGAGGACAAATAATTTTATTCCTCTTTCACTATGCCCCCCGCCCCCCTCGCCCCCACCCCACACAGACATTTTTGCAGAAAACCTCATGATGGCTTTGGATGTCATCTCGCATTTGTGCGATAAATTTAGACATCGATACGTCTCACCGCGAAGGCTAACCGCACGTACAGGAAGTTATTGATTACACTTGCATAGATTCATTGCCGCTGAAGTAGAACTGGTCTACAGGGGAAGAACGGGTGAGGGTGGCGAGACCGGCTAGAAAAATAGATGACAACTGCGATGAGCGGCATCTTCTCGGGGCCTTCGGTAGGACATCCGGGTTCCTTCTTTCACCATTTTGATTATCAGCTATCTTGAAAAGATTATGCTCGCCGATTGTTGCGGGGTCAAGAGTCAAGCCTCGATCCCAATCTGCTCTGAAAACGGCTCAGACGGCCAACAACTATAAATGTTAAATCTGTTAGATATTTACGATGGCAAATAGTAAAGTCTGGGTTCAACACACATACCGACGAGCAAAGACAAATTTGAACATTTTCTCTTCCGTTGGATCCGTGTCAGCAAAAGGGCCAAATGTCACAAGATGATCATGTGGTGTGGGGGTGAGCTAAGGCTGATCCCAACTCGACTGATCTGCTTGGAAAACAGCTGGAGCGGAGAAATCGTAAACCTGTTCGATAGGTACAAAAGCCAATCCTGCTAATCGGCGACAGTTTGTATCACATGCCGAACAAGCCATTCACCACAATCGAAATGACGAGAGTTTTGCAACCGGATGAGCTAAGAGTCCCTACGAGCAGAAAGATCACATGGTGAGATTTTGATTGTCGTGCGGGTCGGTCACATTTTAACCCTGGAGAACCCAAGAACCCTTTTCTTCTTTGGAAAATTATGAATTATATATTAAATGACTGCTATAAGTTCACTGAACACCAAAATATATGTTTTTTTTTCAATTTTAACCCTTTTTTTTAACTAGCTCAGAGATGCTAATTTATCAAAATATATATATAAAACATATCATATGATCATCACATGATATGAAATAGATTAACAAAAAAACCCCACAATTTTACCATCTGATGCTTTGCTGAGAAGATGGTTTTGTTTGGATTGATTTCCAGCTCAACAAAACAGCATCTTGTCACAACCACTCTGGCTCATGTAAGTGCAATATTCATCCACTAGATGGCCCCATGCAGGGGTCAGAAGTGGCACTCTGGACTTTTGAAGTTAACTCTTTGACTGCCAAGCGTTTTCAGAAAAGGGATGCTGTGGGTGCAAGCCGATTTAAGCATTTTGACTGATCTTTCAAGGCCCACAGAAAATTTTGTATTTGGACTTTGGAAACACACAAACTACCAAACTACCACAAACTACTTTCCTCCACCCGTTTCCAAAAAAACATAGTTTTTTTTTTCAACGACTTTTAACGTCTTTGGCAGCCCTCCTTAGGATTTTACTAAACGTTATTAAACGTTTTTGGCAGTCAAAGAGTTAAATCTGTCAAAAAGTAGCAGAATTTATAGGGGCCAAATTTGACCCCGTGGGTTCTCCAGGGTTAAAAATGTGTAAGGCGGAGGATGCTACGCTAACTGCTAGTTAGTCGCAAATTCTGTCCCTAATTGGTTTCTTACCAAATCAGGAGGTACAAGAAAGATCAGGCCAGACAAGGTAGAATTTTTTTCATAGATAGAGATAAGAGTCCAGAAATCCAATCCCAGGTACTTATAGGGTCTGAAAATTGCTGGAACTGAATGAGTTAAGAGGTTTAAAATAATAATAATAATAATAATCTGAATGTGTGCGCTCAAGGCAAGAATATTGAGTACCAGAATTATCTTTAGCTAGAGCTCACTAGCAGAAGTATGTATAAAATGTTTCAAATTAAGATATAGCCCAAAGCTTTTGAGTTTCTCGAACCTAATTATGTGATCATTGATGGTATTGTGGCTTCTCCGGGGTCCATCTCCGAGGCTCATCAGGTAGCGCCCCCGGAGCATTTAGATAAGGCCAATTTGCAACATTCCTCGCCAAGGGTGCGATTTCAATGACACGATCTGCTCGCTGAAGGAGTCATCGGAGATATTCGAGTACATAACGGCGCTATTCAGACTCCCGTTCGTTCCACGTCACGCCATTTTCCGATGCTTTAACTCAAACAAATGTCCTCCTTGTCAACGATGTGTCATGCGCATGCTTCAGTCCACCTGTAGCTGAATAAACAATGAACATGGACTCTGGAGGACCTCAAGGACCATACCGCAGTCCCCTTTTTTTTTTTTAAACACATTCATTCTCAAGGATATGATGTCACGGTTGGATTTAATTTGCCACTGGAGACGTGTCCTACTCTGGGGCTCAAATGTGTTTACAACATATTTCTGAAGGGCGTGATGTCATAATTCACGATGTGCAGCCTTTACTAGTCAGCTGGGGCGCGAGAACAGAGAAAGCAGCAATTTACTGCAATGGTAAAATGAATCAAATGTTGAAATGAGGCAACATTTTGTAAGCTCATGCTAACTCAATTAAATAAATAAAATAAATAGATAAATGCAATTATTTTGGATGATTCTATTTTTGGAATATTTAGAAAGAAGAATTAAAAAAATACAGAAAATATGAGAATTAAGTGTTTGTTTGTTTTTTTTCAAACAGTACAGTGTTCTAAAAGTTATGTATGCGTTTTATTGAGGACACGGTATAATATTGCTCTTAATCTATGCTACTGAATTCTTATGAAATGTTAACACATTGCAACGTAGAAAAAAACATATTTTCTGAGACCAGCAGGTGGCGCCACTGTGGGTTTTGCTGCCAGACAACTCGAATGTTTCTACATCTGCCAAAATGTGAACATAGCCAGCATAAAAATAAAATAAAAAAAGCCGCACAAAGCCCAATTTCCCACCTTCAAGGAAGCCATTAGCTGCCATTCAACTTTTGCGTCAGATGAAAAACAACTTCCAGAGCAGGATGAAGTGCGCATGAGGCGACATGAGGCTTTCATTTTTTTTTTTTTTTTTTTTTTGCCAGATCTTCTGCAAGTTATTGTTATTGCGCCGTGCCTGGACGGAGGACTGCTGCATTCCTTTCTGCTGCTTCAATGTCAATCACTTGACATTCCCATGAATCCAGGAACGTTTGCCAGGAGTGAGGCATGCACACTGCAAACCATGTTTTCTTATTTGGGAGGGGGTGGGGGGGGGGGGTTAAGTCTCAAACTGGGCTTCGGACCAAAAAGCTGTATTTTGAACAAATTAGCTCTGGCATGTATAGTTCTCTTCAGATGGAGGTGGAAAGAGTCGGCCTTTCATTTAGCCTCGGCTTGGATGTTGCGACTGAGACTTCGAGATAAATTCAGATCTATAAAAGCCCTCGGCAAAGGCGTTAAGAAAATGAAGTGTCACAAAATCACCTTTTCAAAGGAAGATCGCCGCAAAAGTCTGATAAACAATATGTTCACGTCAACAATTCTGTAAAAAGGTTGTTTTGAAAATGTCCACATACTGTACAGACAAAAATGTCCAAACAATCTCCTATCATGGTGTAATTTGCATTCCAGACCAGTAGTTGGCAACGTAACTTTACAAACAACAACCAACCAACATGCGAATTAGGGATGGTAATTGACTGGGGAAATTAACTCTGACTGCCAAAAACGTTAAATAACGTTTAGTAAAATCCTACGGAGGAGCGCCAAAGACGTTAAAAGACGTTCACCAAGTTGTCTTTTTTGGGAAACGGGTGGAGGAAAGCCTTGGCCAGCTGTGCTGAAAGTATCAAGCAGATCTAGTTAGTATAATGACTATTTTTGGCCCCTAGATGGCAGCGATGACTCTCTTTGGACAAGATCGGGTAGGCGTCAGTAGTAGAAGACGTGAGGCGGAGCTAGAGTGTTGAGGGGACAATGGTTGAGAAAGCGAAAATGGCGACCGGTGGCAAGCAGCTCACGCTTGATCGGTTTTTTCAAAGACAAAAAGCATCAACCAGTGCTAAAGAGCACATTGACGACGACGATGATGATGATGATGGTGGTGACTCCGAGGTTGACGCCGAAGTTGGAAGCGTTGACGCGGCGGCTATGACCACGTCATAAAACCTCACCGGCTAGCGATGCTAACGCCGGAAAATGCGGAGCACAACCGAGCACTTCACCACAGGCGGACGTTCAATCGGACGACGAAGGGTCTAATGCATATTCATCGGAGGAGTGGGTACAGTCTGATCACGGAGAAGACACTGGTTCTGGACTACGATGCCACCATGAATGGAGCGGATAAGATGGATCAGAAACATCTCTTACCACCCGGTATAGGAACTGAAGGACATGAAGAACATGAAGACGTAACACCACCGTAAAAAAAAAAAAAGGTGTCAAATTCACTAGAGTGCATGAAATAACATCGTTTCACAAAAAGCTTGATTTCTCCGTATTTTGTTTCAAAACAGAGCATTTGGGTGAAACTAACCATTTTCTATTGTTGATTACTGAAAAACGGAATAAGGTAGAAACAAACTTTTTTTTCTGATGAAAGATGAGAGTCCAATCTTTCATTTGGTAGTATGTGTGTTTCCATAGTCCAAACACAACATTTTCTGTGGACCTTGAAAGATCAGTCAAAATGCTTAAATCGTCTGGCACCGGCGACATCCCGTTTCTGAAAACGTCTGGCAGTCAAAGAGTTAAAGATTGTTATTTTTCTTGACTTATTTGATTCATTCATTCTACGGCCAAGCTTTTAACTTTAAATGCCATTGCAAGTAAGTAGCTTTTTCACCGAGCTAATTTTGCGATGATATTCAGGTTCGCATCATGACATTTCCAATGAGCTAACAAAATAATATTTTTTTTAATTTTCTTTTTCTGGAGAGCTCAGTATTGTTCATTCGGTAATTTTACCAATTTGACATGTCATCATCATTGCTCTCCTTTTTTAAACATTTTTTTTTTACTAAATAATAATTGAATAACTTGCATCGGCCTTCACGTATAGGCTAAGCTAACGCTTTAAGCAACTTCGATGATGCGCTGGAGTTTTACAGTTTCTGATGAATGAAGAGTTTTTGAAACAAACTTGCCGTTATGATCAATAAACTTCAATAAGTTCCCAAGAACTCTCAACAAACTTTTCACATTGCGGGAACACGTTGCTACAGCGGTCACAAATCGCCAAATCCGTACGGTTTGAAAAAGCTGACGAGACAGAATTTCCCGGCAATTATGCAGCCACACCATAAAAGTATGCTGTAAAATTGTTTAGTATCTATCGAAAAGAAGTCACTGGATGGTCGAGTCTCAGTTGCTCCAACAAGTCAACTTCCAATCGGATGCGCTAAGAGTCGCAGAACTCCCCACCACCCAAAAAAAGAAAAAAAGAAAAGGAGAAAAAGAGTCGCGGAACTCCCCCTTAAAATCCTCTCTCGATACCCTGCAGCTCCCCAGACTACGCCGGCTCAGGGTGATTCCGTCTGATCTGGCCTGATCCAGCCTCACAACAGGCCACCGTGCGACGCCGGTCAAGGACAACCCGGCCCCGCCTCCACCTGTCAGCGCGGGACCGCAGGGGAGGGGGGATTATACGCAGGGTCGAGGAGGATAGATTAAAGGGCGATGCGAAGAGAGATCTGGAGTGCCAATCTGCTGAATAGCAGGGAACCCAAACCCAACCCCCACCCCGGCCTCCATCCGGGGTCGGCGCGGGAGACGATGTCACATTCTTTCAAATTCCCGGGTCTGGCTGTTGAGAGCGATCACGTCCACACGAAAAGGCGAGTTGCATAATTTGCTTCCTGTACCATTCAAGGTCTCGCCAAAACAGCCCTGAGTCATGACACAACAAATCACGGTGGAGATGATATAAAACTTTGCTACCTCAACTTGGGGCGTAGTTTGAAAGCTGGAGGAGGCTCAGGCCCGGATGTTATGTCTTGGCCGGGTTTGGTCTAGGAGCTACGACTTGGAAAATGGGCGCCATATTTGGTAAAAAAAAAAAGAAAAAAAAAGTGCTTCCATGGGGTGACCTTTCACATGATTGACTGTCAAGTAAGTTTTGAGACGCTTTTATTTATTTGTAGTTTAGGACAACATTTATTGAGCCAATGTACATATTTTACGTTAGCAAAATGTTAAAACACAAAGCAAAAATGTCCCAAAGTGTAAAATCTAATGAATAACATAAAAAATTAATAAATAAAAAAATTTAAAAAAATTTTAGTGGGGTGCATTATACACTCGTGATATTCCCGAGATTTTATGGTGTATCGAAATAATGATGACCTCAACTTAATTTGCTCACAAATTCACCTAGTGGGTCAAAAAATAAATTAAAAAAATCAGGAACTTGTTCTAATCAAGCATTTATTTTGTGGCAAGTCTTAACGATATCCAAACGTCATGGTATGATATTATCCTGATATGAAAAATCATTACCATGACGTTGTGGGGAGGTTGGCGATATAATAATAATAAAAATAAAAAATCACAATATTGCAAAAGATTGCAATCCCAACCTCTTGAGTTTTCTGCTAAATCCACGGCGGTAGCGTCACCGCTCTCCGCCATTTTGAATTACTATGTAAACCGCATCGCCGCAAAGCATCATGGTCCGTGTAGTTCACAATGCCGAAGCGGGTGAAAAGTCATGTTTTTCCGACTGCTTTTAATATCGTAACATGCCAACGACATCCCTACTCAGGACTGGAGGTTGAACTGTCTTTTTTTTTTTTTTTTTTTTTACTGAGCTCAGTATTGTTCATTCGATTTGACATCATCATTGCTCTCCTTTTTTTAAAAAACAAATAAATTTAAAAAAAATTAATAAAAATGTTTTTTCTCTCTCTTTTTTTTTTAATATATATATATATATATATATATATATATATATATATACATACACACATTTTTTTTGTATGTGGGTGAGCATGTGCATGTGCGTGCGTGCGTGTGTGTATTCATCAGTTCACCTAAAGCCCATTAAAAAAAAAAATCCCATACTAATAATATAATATAATAATAAATTGCCAAATGCAGAAACATCAATGTAAGTTATCACGATGTTGAACTGTCTTGCCTGGCATGTCACGACTTTGATATTTATAGGAAAGTTGATATTTTTACAACTGTTAGGCCTTGGAATCAACTTTGACCAACACTGACCTCTGACCTGGCTCACAGTTTAGCCACTGATTCTGCACAAGGCTCGGCAGAAGTACACACTCGTCCCGACTGCTCCTCTTCGTATTTTAATTCCAGCTGCTTCTCACTTAATATTCCCGAGCTTTTAAACTCACAGCTTCCCTTTTTTGCCCACCATTTAGTAGCACCTCACACTGTGTTCTGACACCAAGCATGAAAGTCGTTCAAATAATTGTCATTTAATTGTTTGGACTGGAATTCATGCGTACCAGAAGAAACATTCCCGCCCGCTTCCAATGGCGTCTGGCAGCTTGGAGAGCACAAACTGCGCGGGATAATGCAACATTAATGCAGATTGTTTAACGGGGAAAAGCATTCCGGCATCACAACGCTCCATAGATGGCCATTTGGCATCCAAACGCTGACATCAGTGGAAAATACGCACCACGCACGCTTATAATTTGCCACTCGGGGAATGTGACGCTGTTGATGTTGGAAACCGTTTCAAGTCACTCAGGAGTAAGCGTGCGTACGAGGACGACGGCGACGGAATCCAGATGACTTCATAAAGCCGCATGAGAATAAGCACAAGTTTGACGAGACGATTTCTCGTCCTTATCGCTTCCGCATCCCGTGTTTTTCGCTCGAGTCCTCCCCTCCTGCTGGCCGGGAAAGAAATTGAGAAAAACACCCCCGCCTCCAAACAATGATTTAATTAGCTGATTTAATTAACTGATTAACAAAACTTCCATTTCAATGCTACAAATAGCGGCCAGCGTTTCTAATCTTTGTGGCAACATGGCTGCACTTCCCGCCGCGTTTGCAGTCAGGCAAACAAGGCCGCTGCCCTACTTACGCGGCATATTATATTTATACACACTTACGCACACACATATTGGTGTGCATGAAGCCCAATGCGACAGATACTGTTAAACAAATAAATAAATTAAGTTGGGATCTGCGATGAACGGGCCCTCGCACCCCCCGAGCTTGTTGGGAGGCGATGCGAGGATTTAATGCGAGGATCCACAGTTCCAAGGGAATCAGAAAGGTATCTTTGCATTTTTGCCAGTATCGGGCCCCTCTCGGTACTATTCGATTAAGACCTTGTCAACTTGAATTATTAGAATTTTAGAATCTTTTTTTTTTTTTTTTTTTTCCTGGAGACCTCAGTATTGTTCATTCGGTAATTTTAACGATTTGACATGTCATTATCATTGCTCTCCTTTTTTTTAATATATATATATATATATATATTTTTTTTTTTTTTGTATGTGGGTGAATATGTGTATGTGCGTGTGTGCGTGCGAATTCATTAGTTCACCTAAAACCTATAAAAAAAAAAAAACATCCCATACCGTTCCCCTAAACCGAACAAGTCTTTTGCATCTTTCCTGCCATGCTCCACCCACAAAATGACGAAAAAAAAATGGTTACAATTTAGCACATCTGTCTTGTGTATGTGGTTCAAACTGGACAACAATTGTAGGACAATCTTGTATTTAATGTAGGAATGTTCAATAGCACTTTTTTCACATTAATACCAATATGAGTATTCACCAATAAAGAGTACAGATTTTTTTTTTTTAACCCATAGACAAAAATCCGTGAACAATTTCTGACGCAGATAATGATTCGCCGATGTGTCAAACTGCTGCAAAATAGCGCCAACTGCTGCCAAGGAGGACTTCCTGAATGTCTTTTTGTTTTTTTGCATTAAGTATCAGTGGCTTGAGTCGGCCGCTTCCTTCCACCTGACATCTGAAAATAAGGCCGGTATTAGCTCGATACAAATAACTAGTCTTAGTACTTCTCTAAATGCCTAAATGGCTTCCTGTGTCTTTTCTGACCAAATTTCATGTTGCTACTCCCGCACAAAAAACAAAAAAAACTAACAAAAACGCTTATTCATAGTTTTCTGAATTTAACATCACCCATCTGTCCAGCTTCAAAGGAATTTTGACATTGAGGCACCTCTCATACCAAAATGGCTGACCTTGGTCATTTGCAACTACTGGTACTGAATTAAATGTTGGTAAATGAAACTGACATCAGTGGCTTCCTTTTCAAAATTTCCAAGACAAGTTTGTCCTTGACGGACATCAGGAAATGCCCCCTAAAATGTCCGTTTCCAAACCAACATGGTAGACATCCTGTGTTTTTTCCAGGTATGACATCGTCAAACTTTTTTGGTGGGTCGTCATGATAGATATTCCGTGTCGCTAAGTGAATATGGCATTGAGGGTTGAATTTTCATTTTCATTTGGAAAACGGAAAAATCTGGTGAGCATGTAAATAAAGATTCATTAAGTCAACAAAGCCGTTGCCATCTTGGCCAATTGATTAGGTACGGCCAGGATTCTCGCCACTCCACTCGCCCAGGGAGGCGGCCATCTTGGCCAATTGATTAGGTACGCCAAGGACTCTCTTCCCCTCACCCACCCGGGTCGGCGGCCATCTTGGCCAATTGATTAGGTACGCCCAGGATTCTCGCCACTCCGCTCGCCCAGGGCGGCGGCCATCTTGGCCAATTGATTAGGTACGCCAAGGACTCTCTCCCCCTCGCCCACCCGGGTCGGCGCCCATCTTGGCCAATTGATTAGGTACGCCAAGGACTCTCTCCCCCTCGCCCACCCGGGTCGGCGCCCATCTTGGCCAATTGATTAGGTACGCCCAGGATTCTCGCCACTCGGCTCGCCCATGGCGGCGGCCATCTTGGCCAATTGATTAGGTACGCCAAGGACTCTCTTCCCCTCGCCCACCCGGGTCGGCGGCCATCTTGGCCAATTGATTAGGTACGCCCAGGATTCTCGCCACTCCGCTCGCCCAGGGCGGCGGCCATCTTGGCCAATTGATTAGGTACGCCCAGGATTCTCGCCACTCCACTCGCCCAGGGAGGCGGCCATCTTGGCCAATTGATTAGGTACGCCAAGGACTCTCTTCCCCTCACCCACCCGGGTCGGCGGCCATCTTGGCCAATTGATTAGGTACGCCCAGGATTCTCGCCACTCCGCTCGCCCAGGGCGGCGGCCATCTTGGCCAATTGATTAGGTACGCCCAGGATTCTCGCCACTCCGCTCGCCCAGGGCGGCGGCCATCTTGGCCAATTGATTAGGTACGCCAAGGACTCTCTCCCCCTCGCCCACCCGGGTCGGCGCCCATCTTGGCCAATTGATTAGGTACGCCAAGGACTCTCTCCCCCTCGCCCACCCGGGTCGGCGGCCATCTTGGCCAATTGATTAGGTACGCCCAGGATTCTCGCCACTCGGCTCGCCCATGGCGGCGGCCATCTTGGCCAATTGATTAGGTACGCCAAGGACTCTCTCCCCCTTGCCCACCCGGGTCGGCGGCCATCTTGGCCAATTGATTAGGTACGCCAAGGACTCTCTCCCCCTCGCCCACCCGGGTCGGCGGCCATCTTGGCCAATTGATTAGGTACGCCAAGGACTCCCTCCCCCTCGCCCACCTCGGTCGGCGGCCATCTTGGCCATTTGACTACTATTCAAATTACTACAACTACAAGCACTACTTATATTAGTACAAGTACTACTTACTACTACTACTACAAGTACTTGCTACTACTACTGTATACTACTACTACTATTGCTACAAGTACTACATACATGCGTCTTTCCACCTGGCAAGAGTCAGCAGTCCCATTCAAAATTTCCGCGGGAATTTTTCTCGTTATTTTATTTGATTTTATTTTGCGGTGTGCGTTTTAATTACTTTGTCTCTGAAACCGGGGGAAAATATATGGCCGACAATCGGGAAGAATTTTTGTGTGCGTTTGTTTGTGCACCCAAGTCTGCGATTTTTGTTCTCCAACAAAGGAAAGAATACGTTCCCGTTGAATTAGCAAGTTTCATTCCATCAACGTTCATAATTATTTCATGGGCTCTTGAATATTTGATGTACTGTGAGTGAGCGTGTGTGTCTGTGCGCACGCACATCTTCGGGTTTGTGTGTATGATTGTGTTTATAAAGTCCTCGTGTATGTTGGTGTGTGTGTGCCGGGACATTAAGTATTAACCGAGCTAGGGGGCTCAGAGAAGGACGTCCGGGTCCTCTTCTTCTCCCCCAGCATGCTCCGCCGCACACTTCTGTCTCGCCTTTCCAGGATCGGAGCCTGGGGAGCTGTCAAGGCACACGGCGCCGCTTTGTGTGTGCGTGCGTGTGTATTAAAAGTGTATTGTCTGACAACATGGGGGAGACGACTCATGCAAAACCCAGATGAGTTAATAATGCTGTTTGAGGGTCCCTCTTGTAAAGGCGTACGGATACAAAAATTGACGCAGAGACGGTCGTCCCTCCCCCGGCCCCCCCGCATGGCGCCTTCCATCTGTCCCTTCCCGTTCCCTTGTCCTTTTGTTCCGAGAGAGCGAGAGGAAAAGACAAATTGAGGCGGCGGAGGAAAGAATGTTTTGATGGAGCGCCGGCGCCAAACAGGTGTCAGCCCGTAAATCTATCGACCTGTCAGCCCTCCTTCTCTTTCTTTCACCGCTTTCATTTGTTCCTCCTATCTGGGTCATCCTTTCTTCTCCTTCCCGGCGGCCGGTGCACAGGAGGCACGGGAAAGAGGAAAGGGAGTGAAGAAAATAATGATAAAAGGGCGGCGCTGGCGTGGGGGGTAGAAAAAAGGACCTTGGGATATTTGTCAAAGGGCGGCTACAGGTGTCCACGGCTCCCATTAGTGGCAGGCAGTGCGCATGTTCAGCACCTTTTCCAGTAGTTGGGATCTACTTAACCAGGAGAGTTGCTAACGATATGAAAGACTAGCTTGCTAACTTTTCCTCCTTCTTCTTCTGATTAATGTACATTGTCATAATTATTTTTTTTTTTTAAAACATGGTGCCAGCATGTACTAGTTATCCCCAAGGACAACATGATTAGCCCACGGGTTTGTTCTAAAAAATAGCTCATGCTGTTTTTATTTACCGATTAAAAAAAATATAAAAAATTAAAACATGGTGCCAGCATGTACTAGTTATCCCCAAGGACAACATGATTAGCCCACAGGTTTGTTCTAAAAAATAGCTCATGCTGTTTTTATTTACCGATTTAAAAAAAATAATAATAATTAAGGGTCATTTTAGAGCTCCAATTTTTTTTCAACGCCCTCAATGTCTACTCGGATAAAAGGTGTCTCCTTGGATAACTCAATACTAAAAGACACACTTTGTCCACCATACGCGTGCTAGCTTCTTCCGACCGACGCGTTCAATGCGGCGTGGATTTTGCACTTTTGCAGCAATATCATTTTGACGCGGAAAACATAGAAAAACAGAAAGTGTTTTTTTCTTAGAAGGGAGGCGCAGATTTCGACAAACAACATCAGTGGGACCCCTTCCCATGCGTCAGAGAACAAGGACAAATACACGCACACACACACAGAGTTGTGTGGGAGGAAGCAGGACGCAGTTCTCTGCACAGATCGTCAAAGGGAAGAGTGCTTGGGGGAGAAAAAAAATGAAGCAAAAGACGAGAGCAAAATCAAATGATAAGTGGCACAAGGTGCAAAGATGCATCATTTGTAATGAGCGCTAACTTGGAAATACGGATTTGTATGTTTTCAGTAGCAATATCGTCAAAATCCGATCTCGTCTCCCATTCATTGCAAGCCGCTTGATGCTAAACAAAAAAAGGCTGTACTGTTAAAATACGTCCTATGTTTCTCTAATATAAGCATGTACAATTAGCGGTAGCATAGGTCATCTCCCAACCCGAAGGGTGTGGGTTCGATCCTCAATCTTGAATCTGTCAAAGTATCGCTGAGCAACATACTGAATCCCAATTTGCTCTCAGAGGACCAAGCAGCGCCTTGCATGGCAGCAGCCTCCCATTGGCGTATGAATGTGTGCGTGAATGGGTGAATGTGAGCCTTTGTAAAGCCCTTTGAGCACCCTATGGTGTAGATGAAAGCGCCATAAGTCCATTTACCAAAAGCAAAAGTGGGAAAAACTGATCGTAGTAAGCTGCAAACCTCTGCCATGCTAGAACAACCAGAATTGAAACACATTTAGAGGCAAATACCTGAATTCTGGCAATAAGATGATGTTTTCTAAATATAGTTAGCCTCATAACATAATTGGCCAAGTTAGTTTTGAACATTTACCGAAAACAAGAAACCGTAGATGACTGATACAAAGGAAAAATTCATTAGGGCCCAAATGATACAGATTTTTTTAGGCCGATATCGATTCCGACATTTGGCAGGATAAAGTTCTGATAACAAATCATTTGTCCGCCAAATTTGAAAACACAACATTTGGCTATTTTACAATACGTGCGTTTGTTCTTTAATATTAATATCGTAACACTTATTGTTTCTTATGGTAATGCCACCATGCTAAATCATTTGTATTTTCAATTATTTTTTTCCCCTTTGGTTATTTAATATTCATTGCTCTCTGGGTACTTGTTTATTATTGAGTCTGAAGTAGCAAAGTATCTTAAAATTTTGAATGGGAGATGGGGGTGGGACTAAATAAGTTTTCTTCTTCCCACTCCCTTTCAGGCAGAATTGGACTTTTTTTTGTTGTTGTTGCTGTTGTTTTTCTTTCTCTCTCTCTTTTATTTTCTCCTTGTGGAACCTGACACTGACTGTGTGCTTTGTTATTGCCTGAAACAAAAGCCCAAAAAATGAATGAATGAATATTTATTTAACTTTACAGCAGAGAGGATAAATAATCTGCAATTTTGGGGGGCAATATTTGAGTGCAATTATCTTTGACCTTTGTTGTACTGTAATGTGTTTGTTTATATGCTAGGAAAAAAATGGGCAAAAATCAGGAAGAAAAAAACACACTTTTTTTTGCCAATTTTAAAAGATCAGTCAGGCCCTAGTATTTATTTATTTATTTTACATATTGTGACTATTTAAAGTATTATAAGTGACACAATTATAGTATTAGGCTAATATGTGATTTACTAAAATATTAACGTTACATTTTTTTTTGTTTTTTTTTGTTTTGAGTGGGTAGTCCTGCCTCATGCAAATGAGTCACTGCTCGTCCCACCCCCTCTACTGCTGGGCCAATGCTTGGTACAGATTTTGTTACCATGAAGACTATGAACGGAGCTCAACTTGAAAAATTAATAATAAATAAGCCCTTAGAATTCAAATGTACTGTACTGTATTTAAAAGTGTGTAAGTTAGTGTAAATGCAAATGAGATATTATTTAACACCCCCCCCCCCCCCCACACACACACACACCCCTACATTAAAAAAAAATAATAATAATAAAATAATATATATATAGTGCAATACTACCCCTACATTCTCACATGTTGACCCAGGTGTTAATTCCTTAGCTGCAAAGAGGAGATAAGCAACCGGAAGGATGAAAGATGCCAGCAGAAACAAAAAAAAAACTGCCAGTCACAATATTACAAAATGGGCCCACAAGCAGTATGAATGAAAGGAAGGAAGGAAAAGGGTCAAAATCCCGCCTGGAATAACACAGACGTCCCAACAGGGGGAGAGCAAATGCAAACAAACACTCTGCTGGGGCGAACAAATAAAGACACGCAGACCTTCGGCCCGTCAAAAAGTCCAGCTAACGTTTAACTAGCTTAGCAAATCAACACTTGCATTGTGAGTGTGTGAGAGTTCAGTCTGCGAGTGCTTGTGAAACCAACAAAGCGTGTTTGTGTGTAGCACATCAAGTTCATGTGTGAAAAAAAAGCACAAAAACAAACAAGCCAGACAAAAAAAAAAAGGTCTTACCTGATGGAGAAAAGGTTGAAGAGAAAGGCGTTGGCAGTGCACGGCCATGAAAGAGAGAAAAAACAACGTGGAGGGTAAATAACGAGGCACGTTGATGAGGGGGCGGGCAAAACATGTTGAAAGTAAAAGGTTTGCTTTTTAAATGCAAATCCGCTGGAATGCATACTGGATGAGAGGAATCGGCTTCGAAATAAACAACGGCGGGCTTGCTCGCGTCCACCCGCACTGACGCTCGGATTTATCAAGAGCCCAAATATTGCTGCTAAATTGTGTGTTCACACACTCTAACAGGTGGAGAAGTGAAGGAGACTGACACATTTAGAAGAGAGTTTTGCACGCAATAGAAGAAAAACAACAACCTCGGGGCGGCATGGCTCAGTGGTAGAAAGGTCGTTTCCCCACACGTGAGGTTGTGGGTTCGACCTTCGACCCTAGTGATCATGTCGAAGTGTCCTTGAGCAAGGCACTGAAGCCCGATTTGCTCCCAGTTGACCTGGCGTGGCAGCAGTCGACCACTTGTGTGTAAATGGGTGAATGCGAGTCATTGTAAAGCACTTAGTGTTAGTAGTCTTTATTTCATTTTAATTTCGTCCACTATGGATTTTTTTTTCCAGGCCAATACCATTATTTGGACAAAAAAAAAGGTTTACAGATTCATTGACTGATTAATTAAAAAACGGTAAACCAACTTTATTTATAAAGCACTTTAAAAACAACACAGTCAACCAAAGTTCAATACATAAATCAAACAAAAAGGCACAAAATAGGCAACAACAATACACAACAATAGCAAAAAGTATAAAATAATAAAACAGTAAAAGGCACAGAAAACGAAACATAAAAACTATCCAAGTAAAAAAGTCAACTCTCAAGCCGGGTTAAATGTCATTGAGAATAAATGAGTTGTCCATCCATCCATCCATCCATTTTCTTTACCGCTTGTCCTCACAAGGGTCGCGGGGGTTGCTGGAGCCTATCCCAGCTGGCTTCAGGCAGTAGGCGGGGTACACCCTGAACTGGTTGCCAGTCAATTGCAGGGCACACAGAGACGAACAATCATACTCACAATCGCACCTATGGACAATTTGGAGTGTCCAATCAACCTGCCATGCATGTTTTTGGAATGTGGGAGGAAACCGCAGTACCCGGAAAAAACCCACGCAAGCACGGGGAGAACATGCAAACTCCACCCAGGAAGGACTCAATCTCACGTCCTCAGCACTGGGAGGCGGACGTGCTAACCAGTCAGCCACCGTGCCACCTAAATGAGTTGTATGATGCATATTTATATATATAAATTTAAAAAAAATCAATCCCGCAATGCATTTCAATGTGCGTCAATTGCGGAATATTGTAAATATATTGTTAAAAAAAATGACTATCAATAATCACTAATAACGAAAGCTATCAATGCAGAAAAAACATCCTTGATTTTTGTTTTTGTGGTGTCCAATAACATGAAACATGGCAACATTTTGCCTGTACGAGCTTGAACCCCTGGGCGTTATTTGTCCATTTTCTGGCTTTTTTCTGTTTTTCTGTTTTTCATCTAAGAAAAAGCATTTGAAAAAAATACACTAGGGACCTGACATTTTACCAGGATTGTTAAAAAATGTAGAAGTTCAAATTGTCGCCATGCTGTAATTTATAATTATTATCAAACAGGAGGGAGAGATTCACACGAAATTCTTGTAATAATGCCCGATTTTGGCTCATTGACTCTCATTATAAATCAGTTTTTGATATGCTGTAAACCTGATGTGTTATAATGCATTTTCCGTGATTACTGATGCAATCGCTTCTTTGACGAAGCATAAACATGAAAATAGAGGAATTTGTGTGTTGAGAGTGTTAACACAAAAATCCACTAGGTGGCGCCAAAGGCTAATAAATGAATACAAAATGCATGCATAAAAAAATTCTATTGTTATAACTTATGGACTTGTATGAGCCTCTAAATATGTCATATGAAATATTCAAATTAGACCTTTATTTTACATATAAATA